>NC_085944.1:8787878-9090909 GCF_963556715.1 Cydia fagiglandana | reverse complement strand
ACTCTCTAACAAGGTTTGGTTTAACGTACTTGAAATGTTAAAAATACAAGTATGTTAGTGTTGAATCTATTTACTTTCAATGGTTAGTTTTACTAGTTTGCACTTGGTGCAAACCTGTAAAAATAACAAACCATGTCAGTAAAATCTACGTGTTTTTAATGTTAGATTAACCCTTTTACTCAAGGTTGTGTTAACCGAGTTACTATATTGGATCAACTCTTACTATATTGTTGGCTCAACCCAATATATTTTAAATACAGCCAACAAAATCGTGGTGTTGATTCAATCAATGTTTTGGTGTTGAATTTACCTGATTTATAGGTTAAATGTACTTTCAAAAAGAGGTAGGGTTAACAGTCCTGCACTGTTGAAACAACTTTGGCTGTAATAGTTAGGTCTACATGTATGTTTTGTTGAATTAACCTCGATTAAATAATAAAACTAACAGTGTATTTTTGTTGAGGCAATAAGTGTCTTGGTGTTGTATTAACCTAGAATCAATAGTATTTTCAACAAAGCAGTTTTGTTGTGTCAACATATACTAATTTTATTGGGAATACTCAAAATTTTTTGTAGTATCAACCTAGATAAAATAGTATTTTCAACAAAACAGTTTTGTTATGTCAATGAGTGCGTTAGTGTTAAAAATACCTAATCTTAATGTTGAATTAACCTTTAAAGCATAGGTTGGGTTGACTTCGATTAAATGGTAATTTTAACAAACTCGTTGTGTTGATTCAATCAAATGTATTGATGTTGATATTACCCGCTTTAAAGGTTAAATGTACTTAAAAAAAAGGGTAGGGTTAACAGTCCTGCAATGTTGAACCAACTTATCTTGTAATAGTTAGATCTACATGTATGTTTTGTTAAATTAACCTCAATTAAATTATAAAATTAACAGTGTAGTTTTGTTGAGGCAATAAGTGTCTTGGTGTTGTATTAACCTAGAATCAATAGTATTTTCAACAAAGCAGTTTTGTTGTGTCAACATATACTAATTTTATTGGGAATACTCAAAATGTTTTGTAGTATCAACCGAGATAAAATAGTATTTTCAACAAAACAGTTCTGTAGTATCAATAAGTGCGTTTGTGTTGCATCTATCTGATAAAATACTGTTGAATCAACCTTTCGAAGTAGAGGTTGGCTCAACACGAGCTACAATGTTGAATCAACTTTCGCTTTAGTTGTTAGGACTACAACTTGTTTTTAGCGGAAGTTGATTCAACACTGTAGCTCGTGTTGAGCCAACCTTTACTTCGAAAGGTTGATTCAAGGCCTTTTTTATCTGTGGAGCCTAGTACGCTAAATTGTATGTCTGACATAAAGCATTCGTCCCTTTCTGGCAAATATGCGAGTGGAGAGGACTAATGCTTTACGTCGGACATAAAACCTAACAGACTAGGGGAGCAGGTACATAATATGCAACACAAATGCAAACTTGATACAGCAAAACTGTTGTATTGACAATACTATTATGTCTAGGTTGTTAATACTAGGTACAATACAAAACATTTAGTGTTCGCAACAAAATTAGTAGAAGACACTGCAAAACAGGTTTGTTAAATATACTAAATTGATTCTAGGTTAATACAATATAATTACATAAGTTCCTTGAATATTTTGATAAATTTACACACATTAGTCAAATTCACACAGATAGGAAGTAGACACGACACTAAACAAAAATATCTTCTGCATGCGTAGGTACACATAACTTTCAGTCAAATAAAATAGAGGTTAATTATAGCCTAACTAAGAAAACAAGTTGGTTCGGCATAGCAAGTACTGTAAAAAGAACATTAAAAAACGATTCATACGACAAAAAGTTTATTCTTAAACAATTGAACCTACCACAGGTAGAAAAAAAATCGAATTAGGTTTAGGTGGCGCGCATATTATGATGCTTTATACATATATATATATATATGTGCGAATATATATTCAAGGTGTTACAAAAACCCTGTATACTTAACCCGAAACCTAGTGACAGTACAGTAGGTACTCACAAAACTGAACAACTTTTCCCACGGAACATGGGTCATGAAATACAAAATGGTTTTTGGGATATATAGTAGCATATTAGATTAAATATGTTCAAATCTAAAAACGAAAAGATATAATAGCTCGACTGCATTTCAATCAGGGCTCGGAACCGGTTTTTTGTAAAACCCAAAATAGCCCCAATATTTTTAATTATTTTATGCTCTTTACGTAGGACTGAATCATGTATTTAGGTAACAACTTCTTATTATTAGATTGTCAAAAATGAAATAATAAAACCAAAGAACGAAAAAGAACGTAATAATACCGGTATTTTTTGTATGAAGAAAAAACCGGTTCAGAGCCTTGATTTCAACTGCGAAACGACTACAAAATCGCAATGGGGTAGGTGGGCTGAGTTGCGTTCTCGCGCGCGACTCCATACATCTGGCGCGACTTCAAGTATGGAGTCGCGCGCGAGAACGCAACTCATGTGTATCATTCATTAATCTTATTTAGTATTTGCTCAGTCATGGCTGGCTCTAACAAAATATATAATTTATTATAAAATAGACTACTATGGAAAACACTCTAAAAGGTAGCCACCTCCCTACAAGCAATTCTGCCATAAAAAATTTACTACACAAAGCTGCCGTCCTAATAAAATACGCAGTAACTATGTATCAATCTCATATAATATATAGTTATTGCATTATTCGGGTTATTCGCACTAGTTACCACCAATTACCAGTGGTAACTACTGGGATTTTTTTCCCAGTAGTTACCACTAAAATTCAACAACTAATAAAAACAGTATATATACTGTTGTATATACAGGGTGTTTGGTACATCGTTTGCCAAATTAAAACGGCAGATAGCTTGAGTCATTTGCTATGTTCTCATACCTAGAAAAACAAAATTGGCCATGGTATTTTTTTACAACTACGAAAATAAAAATTTGAAATTTAAGTACGAAAAACTGTCATAGAAGGGAAGAATTTTTTTTGCACCAAATTAAACATTTCTAGGCCTGAGAAGATAGCAAATGACTCAACCTATCTGCCGTTTTAATTTGGCAAACGATGTACCAAACACGCTGTATATATTGTACTTTAATAAATAATTATACTTAAGCCGATTAGTGTTTCAGTGAACTGCCTTAAAAGTGATTAAAAATAAAAATAAAAACAGTTTTACCCGTGCAAGTGCAAAAACTAAAATAGTCAATGAGAAATTAACGCTTGAATGAGATTTATCTTATTAATTGTAACTCGAATTAATTATACGGACGAACATACAAATCAGTTAAAAACAAACTATTATTTATCACTTTAAGGCAGTTTACTGGAACACTAATGGACATATCATTATTTATTAAACTACTCTGTATTTATACGATACAATTTATACTGTTTTTATTAGGTTTGAACTTTAACAAAAAGGGTAAAAGGTGGAGAAAAAAATCCCAGTAGTTACCACTGGTAACAGCTTGGTGGTAACTAGTGGGAATAGCCCCTATTTTTCCTTATATTAGGACGGCTGAAAAGTGCCCTATTGCTCTATAGATAGTGGCGCCTATATACCAAAATTTATATAAAACATAGAAATGATAGCGTTTGAAAGTTGTAAAACAGTACTATTTTCTAACGGTACATTAAATGTTGAAGCAGAGTGCCAGAGTTTTGAGAGAAGAACATAAACCGAGTGATGCCGCCTTAATTGCAGATATTAATAATTTTGTACCAAATGAGGTAGTTGATTTCTACTTATATGTAAACCTGTATGAACCTGCATGTACACTATCTTATGAAAATGTATGAATTATGACTGTAAGCAGCTGGTTTATGATTTGCAGATGGAGTTGGACTTTCAGCTCCTCAGATTACATACTTTACATTAATTTGAAGGAAACCTTGTTTTCTGAAATATGTTAAACATAATAAAATACCCAATAGGTATAACTATTAATATTTCACCCTGCAATACATATCTCCATTAGGCACCAAATGAGGAACTATTGGAAGACTTGTAACGTTCTCTAATTTAAGGCATTCAAAATTACTCGTGCAATTAGTTTCGTGTAGCTGATATGCTTGAAGGTGGTCATTGAAACCAATATTAATAAGAACTTTACATAATAAAAAAATGGCTGGCTCTAATTTAAGTATATAAACAATTTTGTAAAATATAACTTCTTGCTCATTGAAAATGGTAAAAATTAAACCAGGCTTAAACATAGTGCCATATTTTGTCACCCAATTTATTCGAATATCACGTATACTAGATCCGTTTACTGTCGCGTTGGTTAATTCAGGAATCATTGTAGTGTTATCAACGCTTCCACATGTAAGTCTGTCAGAGAAACCCTGCCTAGTATGAACTCTTTGTGCAACGTTTAACTGTTGTTTTATCATTAAAGTGAGAGGTATATTGCGTTTAGATGATGTATTATAAGCAGTTTGTTTTAATTGTTTGTGTTTTGCTTCAAATCGCATGCACCAAATGTGCTTTAGAGGTCCTATACGTTTTATAATATGAGGGTAGTGTATCATAAAATGATGTTTAGGCTTTAACGTGTCATTAAAGTATTCGAGATATTGTTCATGGTGTTCTGTTATTAAATATTTGAGATATTCTACTGTTGAACAGTCAATTTCAGACATTAACAAAATATCAATAATTTTTAACAAGTTCAAAAATAAGTTCCAGACTCTGTCATCTTCTGGAACGAGATCTCCAATAAGAAAAGGTAAAATATTAACGAAACAAGACATCTCAGATGCACTCATTTTTAATTTTTTATTTTTTAAATTGTCAATGGTTATTTCCGTTGCGGGCTTTTGATCTAATTCCTTGGCAGAATAATCAAATAATGATAATCGGCTGTTTAAAGTGCTCAAACTAAATAATTTAGTCCTATGAACATAGTGCAATAACATGTTGCATATATCGTAATGACAAACACCTTCAAAAATATCGTGCATGATATCAACTGCCATATTTTCAGTTACATGGTAGGTTGGAAGAGTATTGAAAATACTATCTCCGTATACGCCTGTTCCGGTTGGGTCATTTGAAATTAAATCTTTAGTATAATTGTCTTTGTTTCTCAAAGTACAAACTGACTCAACTGTTTGTTTACACATTACTGACTTGTGAGTTTTACAAATTCTGCAGTAATAATTACTGGAAAATGATTGACTAAATCCTAACAAATAGTTTAAGCCCAAGTTATCGCCAATAATCAAACCAAGGACAAAATATACTTTTTGTGTTTTACTTTCAATTACTATATCAATACCTTCTGTTTCCAAATCTTTCAATTCACTGATAAGTAAATGAAAAAGTGAATCTTTACCAAACTTTTTTAGGGATGTGTTAAACAGTGACGCAACTAGTATATTTTCCAATAATGATAAATACTCCAACGGAAGAGTTGGAAAACTCAAGTATGTGGCTGCGATGGACTGTTTGCCTGAATGGCTGCCTAAAGCATTGCCCGTTTCAAAATCATCAAAATATAAAAAATAAGGGATGAATATTCCACTCCTACCTAAAATTTTCGATTTCCATAGAGATCCTTGAATGAAATTGCTCAGTGGCTTTCCGGTTTGACTCTGTAAATTTTCCATATTTGTTAAAGTTGATTCAAACACGGATGGTAGTTCAAAAAAACATTTAAACAACTCCTTCAGTGACACCATTGTCCCTTTGGCCGTTTTAGTTTGTAATATGTTAGAGCCATTTTGTAAGCATGGTATCACAGAAGAATCTATTATATATTGCTGGGGTTTAATATAACAACCTAATCCTTCAAAGTACTGTAAAAGTTTCCATTCTGTGTCAACTTTTTCAAACGGAGTGGAACATACATCAATTACAGCTTGAATAGAACTGTTGTTTACAGCATCTGACATGTAATGACTTAAAGTCTCACCAATCACTTTAGTTATGTTCTGTGTTATTTCAGTTAAAATGTTTGCTGCCGTAGCCCTGTTTAAATTTGGATTGCTATAAAGGGACAAAGCAAATTGTAATGCTTTGTTTTGTAAATTTTCAATATGGCTGTTATCATAAACGGTTTTTTCATTTGTATCAGCTATGTCGTCTGAACTGGTTAGCTTTGAAACTTGTGAAAAAGCACAATTAGGTAACGTATCATTTCGTAATATTTCTGTTTCACAATTTTCAATACATGTTACTTCAAAGTCATTATTTTGTTCGGATTCATTGTGGAGAATACAACTACTACTCGGCTCACTTGATTCACAATGTGTGTGTGTATGATTTCTTTGTGTTCTAATATTAGTAGCATTATTAGATTGAGATTTACCCCGCTTACAGATATTGTGACTGAGTAGATGTCTCTTATAGCTTTTTATATTTTGAAAGCGTCTGTTGCATGTAGACTGTGCACAACTATATTCAGATAAATTATTATGTTTCAAGTCAAAATGTAAAAACAAACCTTTCAGGGATTTTAACTCGGAATTACAGATAAAGCAATTAAACGTCATTTTCACTAAAGAAACATTGATAGTAACTTACATTAAATCTGCAATTAAAGTGGCAACACTCGGAAATGTATGATCTTGTGGCGTGTGAATTTCATAAAAGTACCGTTGTATGAACATCCACGGCTGAATACTCTCGCGGGGATATTTTATATCAAATACATGAAAGGTTTTGAAGCAAATGTCAACAGCTTTTAAAAGAGACTCCAGCTGGTAAGTGACGTCATCAAAATTGACGTAGAACTCCGTAATATTTTCGACGTCTGGCCCGACGCAAATTACCACTGGTTGGCATGTGAGTCCTTTCTTAAGGTGGATATCCCGACGTGTTGCAAGGCAATTCTGAATGTCACTCTGAGTCTAAAACAAAAAAAAAAGTTTATTACACATTTGACATCAGTGATTCCGAATAAGACAAACCCAAAAATTGGGTTTGCTTCATGGTTTGCCGAATATGCCGATTGAAATATCTACATTTTACAGGTTTAGTATACACAATAAAAAGCGCTTGTGGCCTAGCGGTAAGAGCGTGCGACTTTCAATCTGGAGGTCGCGGGTTCAAAGCCCGGCTCGTCCTAGTGAGTTTTGCGGAACTTACGTACGAAATATCATTTGATATTTAGCAGTCTAGAAAATAATAAAATGTAAACTGTATATTTCTTACAAAAAATATTCAATAGGTACATGCTTGGAGTACTTAGCTTAGGGTAACATTCCATTTCTGACCGCAGCTGCACTACTGGTACTGAACGCGTCGGTGTTATTGTCAATTTACATAGTAAAATGAACAGTAGTGCAGCTGTCGTTGGAAATGGATTGTCACCTTTAATTTATATTTATTTTATATTCTTAGCTAAGACGCTTTTCGGTGAAGAAAAACATCGTGAGGAAACCTGCATACATCTGCGAAGAATTCAAAGGTATATGTGAAGTCGTCAACCCGCATTGGCTAGCGCGGGGACTATAGCCCAAGCCCTCTCGCGCATGAGAGGAGGCCTGTGTCCAGCATTAGGGTAACATTCCATTTCTGACCGCAGCTGCACTACTGGTACTGAACGCGTCGGTGTTATTGTCAATTTACATAGTAAAATAAACAGTAGTGCAGCTGTCGTTGGAAATGGATTGTCACCTTTAATTTATATTTATTTTATATTCTTAGCTAAGACGCTTTTCGGTGAAGAAAAACATCGTGAGGAAACCTGCATACATCTGCGAAGAATTCAAAGGTATATGTGAAGTCGTCAACCCGCATTGGCTAGCGCGGGGACTATAGCCCAAGCCCTCTCGCGCATGAGAGGAGGCCTGTGTCCAGCAGTGGGACGTGTATATGCTGAAATATTTTTTATTATTATAGTATACAAAATAAGGTATTAAATTAAAAATATTTACCTTCACATGCAATATCAAGCTGTCACGTGATTCTAATATGGTCGGTTTGTTATATTTTTTTTGGTCAGCCAAATCCTTTGACGAGCGCTAAAAACAGAAACATTTATAAGCAAAGGGTCAATATATGTAATATAAGTAAATAAATAATATAAAAATCTTAACAAACATTGAGTAAATAACTGTATGATAAAATAGAGACCACGAACTGTGAACTATCTGTGAACCATCGACTTTTTTGAGGTCGATTAATAAACCTATGTTAGGAGAACCAGACATGTGTGACATTTAAAAGAAAATTTGGAGCATTTTGATATTTTCTCGGCACCTGTAAAATTTCTACCACTTTACGAGTTAAAAGTTGAATGTCCTATTCGTCCATTATGTTTTATGGTTTCAATATAACAAATAAAAACTATGTTTTTTTTGTTCCAGTCATGATGGGATGTATGGTGCCATTAATTTTAAAACAAAGAATAATCAATGAAACATCAAACTTAAGCAGTTCTATGGCTCCTGTTTATGGTAAAATCTTGCCAGTGTTTAAATTACTGGTGCCTGTTCCATTGTAGGGATGTTTACTAATTTACAATAAATGTATCAAAACCTATCAGCTATCTTACCTTTTCGTTTTTATCGTTCCTTCTATTATCAGATCTGCCGACAGTCGGGACAAGTTTCCCACAAAGTAGGGACAAAGCAATAAATGTTTTCGTGTCTGAAATTAAATTTAAATTTTATTAGTGAATTTTATTTTATTATAGGTACCTACTTATTAGAGCTTATTATATAATATGGTCATGTAAAACAAAGACGATTATTATGTATAAGATCAGGTAAGGTAAAAGCAACCTAATGTTTTTTCCTGCAGTGGCCCAATTTCTCGATTCATCCACATAAGAGAAATCTATCTCTATCTCGCGATAAAATTTACCAAAGGCAAAATTTACCTTCTTGTGTTGTGTTGTTGAAGAGGATCTTCAAATCTTGAAATACTTTCACGCCAATAAAAGCAGCATTAGCTTTTTCTAAAAACTCTGGAAACTTCACAAACAGTGAGATGCCCCTTTTAGGATGGCTGTATTCAAAGTCCAACTCAATCTGCAAACCATATAAAATATTAAATACTAATCAGTGCTGAAAGATAATATTTGTCACAAAATAGTTAATCCGTTAGCACCACTTGCACCATCCCACTAGTCCGGCGTTAACCGGTTAAACCGTTAACCCAGTGTCAAATTGTACTGGTAATCGTGGTAACTCCAGGTTTTACTTAATTTACCTAATTTAATATCAATTTTGACGTGTAATATGTAATTATATTATAAATAAATGAGTATGAGTAACCGGTTAACCCCGGGTTAGTGATTGGTGCAAGTGGCCCTTAATCGTTTAGGGCCACTTGCACCATCCCGTAACTCAAGGTTATGCGGTTAAAACGTTAGCTTAGTCTCAATTTGTACTGGTAAGTCAGGTTTAACCGGTTAACCCGGGGTTAGTAGAATGGTGCAAGTGGCGCTAAATTAACTTTCACAGGAATAACTATTTTACCGCTTTAATAAAAATGTATACTTACAAGCTGAAAGCCAAAACTCTGCTTTAACAAGGGGTATTTCTTTAATATGTCTTGCAAATTTTTGGTGGAGTTTTTGTAATCTGTTTGTATGCGATATTTTCTAGTTTGCAGCCATTTATCTTTTACTTCTTGAAACGGCTCTTTGTTGTACTGAAGCCATATAACGGTTTCCTCGTCTTCTTCAATGTCTGCTGAAGATAATGATGTTTTAGTAAAAAAGTAAAATGCAAAACAACACATGAAAAGTAAATATAAAACACGTAAGAGCAGACAATGTGGCCAAATACTTTGCAACAAATCCTTAGTATAAGGTACTTAATTAAGGGGCCCATATCGGCCTGTCAGTTGGAACAAAAAGTTGACAGCTCCGAACAACTGATAGGCCGATACCGTCCGGCGGACTGGTAATCAGTGGGCCCCTTTAAGATGGGTTGCGACTTAGATATACATTTGGCTACTTTGTCTGCTATCATCCTGAGCAATGAAATCAGGATTTTCCATACATAGTGACCCGATTACATTGATCTTAAGTGTATTTGGTGTTGACTCTGTAAACTAGTACACCAAACGAACACCAAACATTGCCAATCGGGGGAAATAATTCGTGTGTAAGCCAATTTTAGCATGGGTGTAGGTAATGGTGTATTAAAGAAAATACTAAAAGTACCGGGGGGTGGGGGTGAAGCTAACGGGTAGGGGGGGTTTTAAGGTCACTTTTCGTAGTTTTTCGTAAATAACTCTTAAACGGTGGCCCGTAGCAAAAAAAAAATCTATTACATAAGAAATCTACAAAAAACATTCAGTACACTTTTTCGCTAGGATCAATATTTTAAAATGTATTAATAATATATTCGCGCCTTTTTATACACGTACACACACTTATTATACACGTATTATTTCCGCTGTAATTCCTTCGTTTACTGGCCTAAACATGTAAGTAGTTAGGTAGGTACCTGAATGTTCCTGATCAATATTTTCAATTTGAAGTTTTCTTTTCCGGCCAAGAACACCTTCTCGTTTTAATAGTCTCCTTTGATTATTATACCTATCTATCAGTTTTCCTTTGGCAGGTCTATATTTGTTGTTGTATTTCAAACCAGGTATGTAGTATGTCTCCTAAAAACAGACAAAAACGCTGTGACGTAACTATACTCGTAGTTAGCTAACTTCAGTACCACGAGCTTGACATTGATCTGACACTGACATATTCGCTAGCGGTGTGCGTAACTTACTTTCTATGCATCTCACTCGTATTATCAGTGTTGGGCGTAATTAATTACTTGAGTAATTTAATTACTAATTGAATTACATATAATTTAATTGTTTGTAATTTAATTACATAAAATTTAATTTTCTGTGTAGTTTGCAATTGCAATTACATTAATTCGTAATTAAATTACTCAATTACTTTTCGTTAACTTTTTTAATGATTTGCAAAGATGAACAAATTTACTAGGAGTAATTATAAAGAAAAACTTTTTTAAATCCACTCTAACCAGGATAACGTTATAAGAACATATTTTTTTATCTCGGGAATCATCCCTTGAGAGGGTAAAATGTGACAAACCATGTCGAAAGGTACGTTATTGCGGTCTGCGCTTACGTTGCGTAGCACTGCATTAAATAAGGCGTCGATTGCGTTGTCTTCGATTTTGGTCCACCCTCTTGGTACATCACATACATAATGCCTATCTCTATCTACTTACATACATTTTAGCTAAGCGTCTATTACATTTTCAATGAAGCAACACTAATCTAATTATACTTATACAAGATATCCCATAAACCAACGTCAAAACGAAAAGGGCTGATAATAAGGCACATATAATCCATCATTGTGTGTGTGATGCTATACAGCACGACCACGGAAGATTTTGTATAAATTCACGAAAAAGATGCTATCTGGCACGACCACGCTTTATGTTATGTTATAGCAGTCGCTTTCATAAAAAACTAGTGCCTACGCCAATTTCTGGGATTAGTTGCCAAGCGGACCCCAGGCTCCCATGAGCCGTGGCAAAATGCCGGGACAACGCGAGGAGGAAGAAGAAGAAGAGTACGGTTCTATCATCCGATCAGGGTGCTTAGCCAACATGCCAATCGTTAACGTTCCGTAGAGTTGTATATAGTCATCTATCTCTATCACTCTTACATATTAGTGCGATAGGGATACAGAGCTAGCGTTTCGTTGTGGTAGCGCAAGGGATTGGCATGTTGGCTACGCACCCATGCACCCAAGGTGCCTAGCCAAGATATTTTTTTTTGTTTTTAATTTAATAACCAAATCTTAAGGTACAATTTAGATGTTCTGGGGGCCTGGCTAAGTTACCAATCGCCTACACTCCGACAACCGACAACGAAGCGCTTTCTGTCTCTGTCACTGGAATCTTACCTACATATTAGTGCGATAGAGAGACAGAGATAGCGTTTCGTTCTCGTGGCGCAAACGATTGGTATGTTAGCTAGGCCCCCAGAACAGCTAAATTGTACCATTTGTAATACCTAATGATATGGTTATTATCCGGTATCCGGCCAATATTTTAATATCCGGCCGGATACCGGATAGTAACCTACTATTCGGCCGGATACCGGAAAGTAACATTGCGTGATTTCTGAGTAAACAAATTGGATCTAAGAAACAGTTTATTATTTATTATTTTAAAACATTTACTATTATAGTCCCTGGTGTTCACTTAATTATACGGCAAATGATGATGATGGAATTTCCTTTTGCAGAGTTGCTCCTTTTGACTCACAGATTGATTTACGAAGGGGAGCCAATCGAATTTTTGATGCAAAATTTTGACTCAAGGGTCCCCTTGATTTTCCCTTGAGGTCCCCGAAATTTGTAAAAAATAAAGTTTTGCTATTTGGTCAAGTTTGGTATCATTTTCGTGTAACTCAAGGATGCTAAATTAGTTTCTGATATTTAATTTATACGGTTTCATATAAATAATTTGAAAAAAAATGAAAAATATAAACTTTCTATTTTTTTTTCCAAATAAAAGCCGATATTTTTCTTATTATAATATGCACACAAAAAATAAAAATTTCATGAAAAAGCCCTACTATTTCTCGTTATAAAAAGTATACATATGGCAGATTTATTCTACATTAATGTGACCAAAAAAATTTAAATGTAGACCTACTTTCGACTACCCATTGAACAAGATACAACGGTGTGAGCTACAGCTTAGCAATTTATGATGATGAGATCCCTTTTTACTATACATAGTGAGTCCTTAGAACCCTTAGATCATTTTAGGAAGGAGATTCACCTTGATTTTTGATACAGTCGGGATGAAAGGTGGGGTGATTTGTCCCATACAATCATAAATTTACGCAAGCACCTGTTTAGGTTTCTGCAATAAGTTTGATGACATTTTCGAGTAAATCAAAAGATAGAAATCATTTAGGTAATTAAGTATTCAAAATACAAATTAATAATGTCAATATTGACTAATATTTAAATTATTTTCCTCCGTATAGTTACGTCCCTTAAATCGGATTACGTTGTGCACCAAGCATAAGCAATGTTAAAGAGTATTTACAAATATATTAGGCAGTAAAATCTTTTAAATACGAAATAATGTAACTATTAGTCCATTGCTCTTTTTTTCTTTTAATTTACTCGATAATGACACCAAACTTAATGCAGAAACCTAAACAGATGCTTTCATAAATTTATGATTGTATGGGACAAATCATCCCCACCCTTTCAATCACACCGCACCAAAAATCAAGGTGGCTCCCATTCCTAAAATGATCTAAGGGTTTTAAGGACTCACTATGCCTATCTGTGGGTATCTCATCATCATCAAACGCCGTAATTCTCATAGCTGTAACTCATATATTTGTATACTATTCAGTGAGCTGGTGGTCGAAAGTAGGTCTACATTTCATTTTTTTTCTCTATATTTTTAGACATAAATATACCATGTGTATACTTTTTATAACGAGGAATAGTAGGGCTTTTTCATGAAATTTTTATTTTTTGTGTATATATAAAAATAAGAAAAGTTTTGGCATTTTATCGAAAAAAAATAAAATTGAATTTTTTTTTCAAATTATTTATATGAAACCGTTTAAATTAAATATCAGAAATGAATTTAGCATCCTTGATTTACCCGAAAATTATACCAAACTTGCGCACATAGCCAAACAAATTTTTTTACAAATTTCGGAGGGCACCCCCCCTTAAGTCAAAATGTTGCATCAAAAATCCGGTTGGCTCCCCCTCCTAAATCAATCTGTGAGTCAAAAGGAGCAACTCTGCAAAAGGAAATTCCATCATCATCATTTGCCGTATATCACACTTTTATGTCGTGAGCTCCACGGACTATAAAAACCGTTTATTATTTTAAAACAATTTAAACATTCCACTCACTTGCACGCGCACTTATTTCGAACCCAGAAATGAATCCGCGCGATCGTTAACTACGAAACAGGTCAAAACCTGCACAATGCGCACCTGAAGAACCGAAATGTAGGTATAGTTCCGCCGGCCGAATATTCGGATATTCGATACCGGATATTCGGCCGATGGTCAGGCCGAATATCCGGTATCCGGCCAAACAACTCTCCGTTGCATCTCTAGTTATTATTAAATTAAAAACATAAATTGGCATCTTAGCTAGGCACCTTGGGTGCGTAGCCAACATGCCAATCGTTTGCGCTAAGGCAACGAAACGTTATCTCTGTATCTGTATCGCCCTAATATGTAAGAGTGATAGTCTGATAGAGACAGAAAGCGCTTCGTTGTCGGAGCGCAAGCGATTGGCATATTGGCAAGGCCCCCAGAACAGCTAAATTGTACTAAAGATTTGGTTATTAAATTAATACCCCCAGAACGGCGAAATTTGTACCTATGTAATGTACCTAATGATTTGGTTATTAAATTAAAAACAAAAATTGCCATCTTGGCTAGGCACCACGGGCGCGTAATAGCCAACATGCCAATCTTTTGCGCTACGACAACTGTATCTGTCTCTATCGCACTAATATGTAAGAATTGTAAGATTGATAGGTACAGAAAGCAATTTGGATAAAACAAAGAGGGTGACCATAAATGACGTAAATGAGCTGCCTTATATCAGACCTTTTCATTTTAACGCTGGTTTTTGGAACACTTGTATACTCATATTACTTACATGCAATAACTACCTACGAATAATGCGTATAAAAGTAGGTAACCTTTAATTCCGTGGGAATAAAGACTTGAATTGCTTCAGCTATAACCATAAAATCTTCCTTTTTCATGCATTCGTTATGCTTAAGGTACCACTCAACAATACTTTTGGTTAGATGGGATCTAAAAGTAGCGTCGAGCTTCTTGCACGTTTTCAAACGTGCCAAAACTAGTTTACCGTGGTTATTATCGTTCAAAATTGTTGTTATATCGATTTCCTATGAATAAGAATCAGAAAATAAATAAAGACAATATAGTGGATACACAATTAATACCGAGAAAGCTTTGTGGTAACTGCATAACTAAGTTTGTTTACAAAGGTTTCGAATATTTAGTGTTACGTGTGAAAACAACAATTTGTTACTTATACAGTTTAGGATTTTTTAATGCCACCTGTAGGGAACGTACTTGTATACTTACTTCAATATCTCAAAAAAGGCTAAACAGATTTTGATACAATTTAGCTAAGAATCATCTCGATTAAAAAAAGCGGTCCATCCGTTTAGATGTCACAGACAGACACACAAGACACGTGAAATTTTAATTACTTACCCCTCTTTTTGCGTCAGGGGTTTATAAAGACTAACAGACCGATAGACAGACAGACGGACGGATAGACATGACGAAATTATAAGGCTTCCCTATTAAGACCTACGGAACTCTATTAAAGGCTTCGTCACACAGGACACAGGACGCGCCGCTTTTAATACAAAACGCTCACGTCCCGCCCGGAAAACGCGCCTGTGTGACGGAACGTTTAGGCCGCGGACTGGCCCCTATTTCACCAACGTGACAGGTCCGGCAATTGTCGACATCACTGTTACTGACGTCACAGGCCTCCATAGGCTACGGTAACCGCGTACCATCAGATGGGCGGTGTGGTTGTGTGCCACCAACATGTTAATTTAAAAAAAACTCCACTATATCGCCAGTTAATAAGTACTTATTTTGCGAAGCTAATGACAATTGTCACAAGAAATACGACAATTGTCACAACATTCCGGCACAAAACTCATTTGCTGTCAAGAATTACCGAAAGTTCTTTGAAATCTTGTGACAATTGTCATCATTATCATCATAAGCATCGCAAGAGAAATGCCTGTGTTTTGCCGATATAATAAAGTTTTTTTAAATAATACAATGATGGTGACAAACAGGAATACGGCCCGCCCGATGGTAAGCGATAACCGTAGCCCATGGATGCCTGTGACGTCAGCAACAATGAGACTTGTCGAATTGTCGCACCTGTCACGTTGGTGAAATAGGGGCCTGGACGCACGCGGTCCGCAGCCTTAAAATTCGTGTAAACAACAATTTGGACATGTAGTTTTAACCTATTGTAAAGATGGTGTGCACAACCCATGCCCAACAAACTGTAATACCAAAGAGGGGCCGTCGGGCCGTTTCTGGGAATAGGAAATTTAATTAAAGGAACAAAACCAAGCAACCCCTATGGGTTGCAAAACACTTAGAATAATTTAAAATAAAAATAAAATAAATATTACTTATAGGACAATTTTACACAGATCTACCTAGTCCCACAGTAAGCTCAATAAGGCTTGTGTTGTGGGTACTAGACGACGATTTATTTAAAAGATTTTGATGAAATAATCACTTTTTTAGTAATGACAATTAAAATTAAAATAAATAAAAATTCTAAGTCCCAGCCCCTCTTTGCTACAGTCCAACCAAAGAAAGAGTCGCGTCACTCGAATGGTATTGGTCAAAACCGCATGAAAATCCGTGCAATCGTTTTTAAGTTTATCGCGAACATACAGACAGACGCAGCAGAGAACTTTGTTTTATAATATAAATTAGTTAAGTAATGCTCAAACACTTACGCGTGGATTTTTTCCGGATCGAGGGTTCTCGTTACAGCTGGACACACTGGATAAACTGGACGCACGCCCTGATGGACTACACGGCGCTGATATACCATCATTACTCGAATCTATGTCACTTGTTGTTGCCGCTTCCGTTGACGTTTCCTGCAACCATAACCATTTCAGTAAAGAAAGGAAAACTGTGGTTTTAACTAAGAATAATGTGTCATTTCAACAAAAGCACAGCTTTTGATTCAACTACTTAATAAGTAAAGGTTGACAGGTAAGTAAACAATAGGTACGTACGTCTATAACTTTGTAGAGCTGTTCCAACCCAGATTTGAACAAAATTCTGTCTCTTATATTCGGAATGAGTTCCTGTAACTCTTCAGATTTCATACATTTCATTAATTCGAGGGATATATTGTTATCTGAAATATGTTAAGTATTGCACTGTTAACAATAATATCTGGGAGACCGAGCTTTGCTCGGAAAACATTATAAAACTCAAAAACCGGGCAAGTGCGAGTCGGACTCGCGCACGAAGGGTTCCGTACCATAATGCAAAAAACGGCAAAAAAGAAAACGGTCATCCAAGTACTGACTCCGCCCGACGTTGCTTAACCTCAGTCAAAAATCACGTTTGTTGTATGGGAGCCCCACTAAAATCTTTATTTTATTCTGTTTTTAGTATTTGTTGTTATAGCGGCAACAGAAATACATCATCTGTGAAAATTTCAACTGTCTAGCTATCACGGTTCGTGAGATACAGCCTGGTGACAGACGGACGGACGGACAGCGGAGTCTTAGTAATAGGGTCCCGTTTTACCCTTTGGGTACGGAACTCTAAAAATTGAGCGTTTTCGCAGAGATAAGACTAGCTAGACTAGATCGATTTTTCGCCCCCGAAAACCCCCATATACCAAATTTCATTGAAATCGTTAGAGCCGTTTCCGAGATCAACGAAATATAAAAATAAATAAATAACAATAATTGCTCGTTTAAAGGTACAAGATTCATGAGATAAAACAACACAGAAATTTACCGTGAATCAATTTAAACAAGATGGCGACCGACAAGCTCGCTTTCATAAGTAATAGTTCAAATTATATATTATACTAATGTTTTAAAAGCATTTTCCAATAAAAAGACACGCCAACATTGGTTACCTAATTTCTAACACTAAAAAAAACGAAAATAATCCGACAACGAAAATAACAAACACGTACCTTCGAAGCGTTTAATGGTTTCCGCGGAAATGCCCCATTCATGCAAATATACGAGACCTTAAAAAATAAAAACCCTATTACCTTCTTAATTTATAACAATTAGAGTTAATTACATAACAATCATAATGTGTTCTTACCCACCAATGTTTAAATCCATTATTCCCGTCATAATGTATCACTAGTTACATGTACACATCGCTGCACGAATTCGGATAGACTGGCGGTCGCCGATGGCCGGACTGGCCGGTGGGGCGGAGGCGCGGGGGCGGGGGTTGCGCAAGCGTCGCCTCCGTCGTCACCCGTTCGCGCGCACGAGTTTCGAATAAAGGTTTCCATACACGCAACGCATGGCGTGTCAGCGCACACTTTCTATTGGTACCTATTGGAGTAAATTTAATGAGATAGTAATGGCACTATTACTGGGCTTTAAAAGGGAATAATAAGATAACTATTGAAATAAAAAAAATGTGGGTTATTTGTGTAATATTACTCGTTAGGTAGCGGTTTAGGTATTAATATTTAGAATTGAAATTGTGATTTTAAATTGCAGACCCATAAGTAAAAAAACGACAGAAGCGTTTAATGGTCCAATCATAATGTATCGAGTACCGCCACGGTCTTTGACATGTGATGAATACCTACACATTTTTAGGGTTCCGTAGCCAAATGGCAAAAAACGGAATCCTTATGGATTCGTCATGTCTGTCTGTCTGTCTGTCTGTCCGTATGTTTGTTCTTTTCTAAAACAAATATTTTTTCTACCTATCCAGCGATATGGAAATTTTATGTTAAGATATCTTTGCATGCTATATTAAGATATAGACGGTCAAGCAAATCTTGTCAGTAGAAAAAGGCGCGAAATTCAAATTTTCTATGAGACGATATCCCTACGCGCCTACATTTTTCAAATTTGCCGCCTTTTTCTACTGACAAGATCTGCTTGAGCAAGTATACAAACCAATATCGCAAAATTCTTATATGAACATACTACAAACAGCATCTTAAAATACAAACGGCATCTTAAAAGAGAAACAGATATCTCTTACTCGCTCTCACTTATGGATGCGACGCACCAAGGTCGCGGTGCGGTGCAATAGAGTAAAATAAAATATTGTACCGTGTATGGCGTCCTTTAAGACGCGTCCTTCGCCGCCGTCTTAGTTGTCTATTCTAAAGACACCTATTTTGTCTTACTTTTTACCATAATAACCACTATAACTAGATATGCAATTTAAAAATAAATCCGCGTATTTGGAGGTCAGAGTTACACTAGAAATTCGATGGCGATGGCACGTCACTTAACATTGTGAACATTAGTAACAGCGAATAAAACCGAATACTGCCGAAAATTAAATAAACGAACGCAAGTCAAGTAGGTAACCTATTGCCATGCTTCTCGCACGTGAGCTAGCTAGACGGATATCCTTTTATTATTAATTAACTTCGATGTTCGACAAAATGATTTAACACGTAAATAAATGACTGCATATGCAATCCGCGAAATTTGAAATTCGCGTTAAAGCGAAACCGCGCCTAATAATGGGGTCACGTACTTAAAGCGATATTACTGTAAAAGTAATGTAAAAATGTGAAAAGAGTTGCGATTTTAAAAATAATAAGGAAAACCAGAAAATACGTATGCGACTTTGCTAATACAGCTTAGCAAGTATAAACTATATTATTGATGTCGATTTTACCTGTTTATATTATTGTTATCCCAACTGTTTGTGTGAATTCTGGTGAAAATTATTCTAGGTTCTGTTTGTAATCGAATGTAGAGATGCAAGGGATAGTTGTTTGGTCGGATACTAACCGGATACCGGACATTTAGCCTGACCGTCGGTCGAATATTCGCCCGGCGGAACATTTTGAGTTTTGCAGATGCGCGTCGCGTCGTGCAGAGCCTCTACCATCAGTTTTAACATTGACATAACGCTCACGTCTACGTAATTTACTTTCTGTACATCTCGCTTCCACTATTGCTCGCATATGCGAGTACGAGCGAGATGCATAGAAAGTAAGTTACGTAAACGTGAGCGTTATGTCAATGTCAAAACTGGTGGTAGCCGTACAGGTGATGACTGATGACTGTTTCTTATACCTACTTACTTACCTACTTCATTATTTTAGCATTAGAAAGAACTTCACAGAAAAAAAGTTGTGGTTCCAAATCAGGCATATTTAGGGTAAAATTTTGAAGTAAGTAAATTATAAGTATTGACCATGCTACGTTAGATAATTCCATTACCTATTATTAACAATTAAAGAACCTGATAAAAACTGCACGCTTACTTCGATGGAATTCTTTCTAATAGTAAAAAAACGAAGTAAGTAAGTAAGTACCTACTTATAATTTCGTTCGCGCGGGCTCATTTCTAGGTTCGAAACGAGTATTATCATGTTATTTTTACCACACCAGATGGCAAAGGCTCTTTTGATTGTTCAAAAACGAATAAGAAAGTTGCATTTTATTCACATGTGAGGCAAAGTTTACATTTGATTAATGCAAATTTTAAGTTGTTTTCTTAGGTTTGCTGGTAGAATTAGCTTTTAAATGATGATTTTGAATGACAAATATTTAATAACATTCATTTTGAATCGATTTGCTTTGATTTTGTTTGATATTAATTTACAGTTAGTAGTTTTCTTGTGTTGGTGTGGTGAAAAATTTTGTGTTTCACTCGGTGGCAACATATGTTTAACTTCTCCTGCTAATATTGATACCCGAGCAAGCGAAAGACTCCAAAATTGAAACACGAGCGTAGCGAGTATTTACTATGGGTAATCATATATTATACTGTTACTGTCTGGGGGGCCCTGGGCACGGGCCCCGTGTGCCCTTATGGTAAAGATGGTACTGCTCAATCCGCATGGGGCTAGCGTGGGGACTATAGCCCAAGCCCTCTCGCGCATGATAGGAGGCCTGTGCCCAGCAGTGGGACGTATATAGGCCAAATTTATTTATTATTATTAATTATTTGTTGTTTTTAACTGTTTATATTGTTGTCCCAACTCTTTGTGTGTCGGTTAAATCAAACATTTGAAAGGTCTAGTTCAACCATTCGAACAGGCTGATTTAGCTTTTTGTATTAATAGCAGCGTTTTACCTACCTACCATTAAAACGCTTTCATTGTGTACATTCATATTTGAGAGCCAATGACGAGGGCTCCGAGCGCTACCTGCCTCGTTGCCCCACCTGGTGCACAGGACCTGACGTCACAAGGTAGGGATGGAGTGGGGAGTATTCGTGGTTTGACCGATCTGTTACAGGAAATCAAGTTTGCTACTCTCAAATTATTTATTTATGTTAGGCTTCAAATGACGGTTCAAAGCTTAATGTTGTTTTTACCTTTATATATTGTTATCCCAACTGTCAGTGTAACAGTTGAAACAAACACTTGAAAGAATTATGTCTATCGTTTTTTTTTGTACTGGACCTAACCTGTTTATACTGTTATTTAAACCCCAGCACGTGAGTTAGCTTAGCCATTCGAACATGTAGTTTTTACCTGTTTGATATTGTTATATCAACTGTTTTTGTGACGGATAAAATAAACATTAAAAAGAGTTGTGTCAATTGACTTTTTGAAGTGAAAACTTCTTTAGCGGCGCTGGGCACTTTTTGAGGTGGGGAAAAAATGATAAACTCGAGACAGCGATCACGTGACCGTAACGTTTAGATGGCCACTCATTTAGATGGCATTTAAATCAATAAAGAAAAACTCAATGACATTACATGAAAAAGGTTCTAATCTTGTACGGGTTGAAATACAAGGATCACACAGTTACATTCTAACTTTATATCACTCAAATATAATTCAATAAAGCTGTGTCAATTGACTTTTATTTTAAAGGATTTAAACCGTTCGTATCGTTATTTTAACCTTAACTCGGGTGTTCGTTTAACCATTCGAACGCGTAGATCTAGCTTTATGTCGTGCTATTGTTTTTAACTGTTTATATTGATATCCCAAATGTTTGTGGAACGGTTGAGACAAACATTTGAAAGGGCTATTTTACCCATTCGAACAGGTTGATACAGCTTTTTGTATTGATGTTGTTTTTATCCTTGTATATTGTTATCCCAACTGCGTGTGTGTTAGTTAAAACAGACACTTAAAGGGGCTAGTTTAACTATGCGAACAAGCTGATTTAGCTTTTTGTATGATGTTGTTTTTACTTTTGTATATTGTTATCCCAACTGTCTGTGTGACAGTTGAAACAAACACTTGAAAGGGATAGTTTAACTATGCGAACAGGTTGATTTAGCTTTTCGTATGATGTTGTTTTTACTTTTGTATATTGTTATCCCAACTGGCTGTGTGACAGTTGAAACAAACACTTGAAAGGACTAGTTTAACTATTCGAACAGGTTGATTTAGCTTTTCGTATGATGTTGTTTTTACTTTTGTATATTGTTATCCCAACTGTCTGTGTGACAGTTGAAACAAACACTTGAAAGGGCTAGTTTAACTATGCAAACAGGTTGATTTAGCTTTTCGTATGATGTTGTTTTTACTTTTGCATAATGTTATCCCAACTGTCTGTGTGACAGTTGAAACAACCACTTGAAAGGGCTAGTTTATCTATGCGAACAGGTTGATTTAGCTTTTCGTATGATGTTGTTTTTACTTTTGTATATTGTTATCCCAACTGTCTGTGTGACAGTTGAAACAAACGCTTGAAAGGGTTAGTTTAACTATTCGAACAGGTTGATTTGGCTTTTCGTATGATGTTGTTTTTACTTTTGTATATTGTTATCCCAACTGTCTGTGTGACAGTTGAAACAAACACTTGAAAGGGCTAGTTTAACTATGCAAACAGGTTGATTTAGCTTTTCGTATGATGTTGTTTTTACTTTTGCATAATGTTATCCCAACTGTCTGTGTGACAGTTGAAACAACCACTTGAAAAGGCTAGTTTATCTATGCGAACAGGTTGATTTAGCTTTTCGTATGATATTGTTTTTACTTTTGTATAATGTTATCCCAACTGTCTGTGTGACAGTTGAAACAAACACTTGAAAGGACTAGTTTAACTATTCGAACAGGTTGATTTAGCTTTTCGTATGATGTTGTTTTTACTTTTGTATATTGTTATCCCAACTGTCTGTGTGACAGTTGAAACAAACGCTTGAAAGGGTTAGTTTAACTATTCGAACAGGTTGATTTGGCTTTTCGTATGATGTTGTTTTTACTTTTGTATATTGTTATCCCAACTGTCTGTGTGACAGTTGAAACAAACACTTGAAAGGACTAGTTTAACCATTCGCATAGGTTGATTTAGCTTTTTGTATTAATGTTGTTATTACCTATGTATATTGTTATCCCAACTCTCTGTGTGACAGTTGAAACAAACACAAGAAAGAATTATGTCAATCGTTTTTTTTTGTATTTTACTGAACCTGTTTATATTGTTATTTTAACCCCAGCGTGTGAGTTAGTTTAACCATTCGAACATGTAGATTTAGCTTTATGTGTTACTGTAGTTTTTACCTGTTTAATATTGTTATCTCAACTGTTTGTGTGACGAATAAAACAAACATTTCAAAGGGTTGTGTCAACTGCCTTTTTTTGGTAAGGATTTAACTTGTTCATATCGTTATTTTAACCATATTTCGGGTGTTCATTTCACCATTCGAACGTGTTGATTTAGCTTTATGGCTTGCTGTGGTTATTACTTGCTTATATTGTTATCCCTATTGTTTGTGGAACGGTTGGGAGAAACATTTGAAAGGGTTATGCCAATCAGCTTGATTCCAACATTAACATTTATATTAAAGTCAACTATTGTGAACAGACATAATTAACAAATTTATTTTGTTGTTTCTGGTAATTAACAAATGGTTGAATATCTTTTGTTGTTTTAACGTATTTGTTTTGTTAACTTTACTATTTAAATTGTTATTTCAATAATTTGAACAGTAAAATCAACAATTACCTATTAAACTTTGCAGGAATTGTTACGCCAACATGTACAAATAGGTAAATACAACTGTTTTCATATCAACAAAAACTTTTCTGTAAAAACAACAATTTGTTCATTTTGCTTTAACCCATCATTTTGTTAATTCAACTAATTTGTCGCCAACACGTGCAAAATCAACCTTTTCCTTCTTTCAGTGCGGCCAGTGCGCGCGGTGACTGTACATGCAGGTTTGCCATGTTACAGTACCCCTCGCGCCCAGGAGAATTTTCCAGAATACAACATGAAGGAAAATTCCAGAAAAAGAAAAAAAACTTTAAAATAAACTGCGTCAAGCAGATCTTATTATCATATTGCCGTATCAATTCACATGACATCCCACAAAACCCCAGAGCGGATCAGATTTTGTTCGTGATCAGGATAATAATGTAGTCGTAACGAATGCACATGCTTCATCAAAAAGGAAAGTTGAACTAAATTACTTACTCTTCAAATCCGCCATATTAGCCGCTTTAACTTTACTCAGTTTATACAAACAACATCAAATCTCCTAACACGCAATGATAATTAACGAAAATTTTAATTGGCAATATGAATACAATCTATTCATTTCCAAAACTTTGTTGCCATTGGTTCTAGAATCGTTTAAACTGCGAGTATAAACGAATTGAGATTACAAGCAAATATAATTATACTCGTAGGTACAGTCAACAACAGAGTTATGAATACAGGCAAAGTGCCAAAAATATGTATACACGACCTTAATGTACAGGCAATAAAGCACTGTATACATATTTTTGACACTTTGCCTGTATTCATAGCTCTGTTGTTGACTGTACTCTGCTGTATAGAATTTGGCACAATAATGCTAATAGAGTATGAGTATGACCGATGGCGTCCGGCGCTGTTTGATTGATCGGGCCAGCGATGCATCATTTTAATCACTTTATAACCATGCACAAAGTGCATGTTTTATTTATATTAGAATTTTCGCAATATTTCACATGTATTTTCTATAACGACGTTTTGGAGATATACTTCGATGCATTACTGAATAAAATAAATGTTTAATGCGCTTTAGATACATACATGAATTAACGTTTATTAATCACAAACATCAAATTTTCATCAAATTTGCTGCAGGATCAAATTATTAATTTCAATATTATCTTAATTGCCTAAAGCTCTTTTTTTAATTCGCCTATTAGTATGTCCCACTGCTGGGCAAAGGCCTAAAGTTCCACCAAGTTAAAAAAGTAAAATATAAACTTCAAACAACTTTAAATTTTAGTCGATACGATGCATTTTGTTATGACTTATGACAAATTAAAGACTATTTCAAGTTTATGGTTTAGTTAGGTTTACTTTACGCAAATTATTGTCACATGTAAGCTATTTGTAGCATCACTATCTCAGGGCCGAATAAAATCTTTTCAGACTTTACTGTCTACCTATTTGTCTTTTGCGTTATTAGGTACTAGATGGCGTAATTCTCTAAGCATTTTTAAGATTCTTTGTTATATAACAAGATACTTGATAAAATATCGTATATTGCTCCAAAAGAATGACTTTGGTTTGTAATGATCCTTACTTTTTTTCTTAATCCTTATATTATCTTGGATGTGAAAATATATACTTTCGGATATTTAGCATGATATAAAATATTGATAAGGGACTTGCGTTATAAAAGTAATAATGGGAAGTTTTCTGAATTTACTAACTTCAACGGGCACCAAGCTAACTACAGAGCCTTTTAATAACAAAACAACGACAAAGTACCTACATCTACAAGTCCACGACGAGGTTGCAATTGTAATATGTTCCTGACCAGTTAGTTTCAAAGTTCTATCCAATTTCCACTGAGTTAAAACAAAAGTTACGTGAAAGCCAACCAATCTTCGATTCGATTTTCGCCACTCCAGCGCGTGAAGTAGACTTGACTGGGCGACTTCAGGCAAATTACATTTCTCTTGCGACTTGTAATTTCGTATTTTACTTTAAAATTTAATTGGTGTTGGTAGTGGTACCTAGTTATTGAGATGTTAACATAAAAACCAACAAGAGGTATTAGTAGTATTTTGAGTAAAGAGATTTCTGTTTTCTATTTATTTGTGTTCTTGGATACCGTATTAATTCTTCTTACTAAGAGAACCAAACCTTTTATGTTGCTATGAAAAAAAAAACCAATTGTCTTAATAATAATCAAATTGGTTGCTAGGTGAGAGTTCAGGGTTCCAATAATGTTACAGCAACATATGCTTTGGTTTACTACCTAAAGGCTTTATTTTGTCTTAAAATTTGATACTTAAGCCAGTGTTTACCAACACTAAATAGTTAGACCTCGCCAATTAGATGTTGTCAGTGCCTATATATCCTCCTAAGCCTCAATTAGAACCAATTCAATCAGCCCTAATATATACGTCGTAGCGGTATAATGATCAGCTAAATGCCTGTGTAATAATTACTAGGAAGCTACACGGTTTGACGGACGCTATTCGATTACTGGATTTGGCGACGGAGATAGGATTTCAGTTATCATTAATAATTGATTTGCGGCGGCCTAGTTTGAATTTGTCGGAAACGTCAGATGTATACAATGTAGAATTAAAACTACCTTTTCCTGGAAATAGGTTTATATTGAGTGAGAAACTTAAAATTTTGTATGTCATTGAAGCCCATTTTTGGGCACCTATATGATACAAAATGAGGAGGAGAGGATACGACGTTCAGTAAATAATAGGAGATACTTATTTAGGTGTACCCTTATTTTACCGCCAAATTTTTTGCAGAATTTTGTTATACAGAAAATTATTCGTAAAATAATCGAATCACACATTTTTGTTACAATTAATTCTGTTTCTTCGATTATTCATTTCAAAGAAACATATTTTGAAACTTGACTAAAATTCAGAATATTTATTCAAGGAATTTTAAATAAAATAAAAGACTGACTGTAGAATTATCATTTATCATTCATTGAATATTATTTGTGCGACACTACAGTTCACAGAATATTTATTTCAACAATTATTATTTTACTAAATTACCTTTCACATACTCGTAGTATTCATTGAAAATGCTAAAAAAGGAGTTAAGGTTACTTTAAAGCTGTGACCTATAAGAAAACGAACCCTTGCTGGAAAAGTGGGTTAGGTTAGGTTAGAACTGCGACCCCCAAGAAAACGAACTGTTGCCAGAAAAGTGGGTTAGGTTAGGTTAGAACTGCGACCCCCAAGAAAACGAACTGTTGCCAGAAAAGTGGGTTAGGTTTGGTTAGAACTGCGACCCCTAAGAAAACGAACTGTTGTCAGAAAAGTGGGTTAGATTAGACTAGAACTGCGACCGCCAAAAAAACGAACTGTTGCCAGAAAAGTGGGTTAGGTTAGAACGGCAACCCCTAAAAACGAATTCCTTCCAGAGAAGCAGATTGCGTTAATTAACGACTAACTAAAGAAAATTCAAAAAATGACTATTCTGTATATTAAGTTTTGGTGAACCGTATTTATAAGAAGCGACTTTTCTATAGATCGATGATTCTGTGAAATGAAATTACATGAACAAATTGTTCTTGAAACAAAACGAATTTTTAAAATTTTTGGTGAAACATAACTAATCTGAACTAAAATTATTTGAAGTAAATATTCTATATAAAGATTATTTTGCGATTTGAAATTACTTGAAAAATTTTCTGTGAAACGAAAATCTGCAGAAAAATTGACGGTAAAATAAAGGTAAACCACTTATTTATCAAGGCTATTTAAACTTTCACAAGAATGGAAAAAAGTCGAAATTCTCAAAGAATGTCCAGTCATAACAGACACTGTAACTGTATTTTCCCGGTATTTGCAGCGTTTCTATTATTTGGCGCGGCGTCGGCGCTGTAATGAAGTACCTGCGCGTTACACTGGATGCACCTGGAGGAATGCTTTTTGTTGCAATAAACTCGCATTAGGTGAAATCGAGTTACAGAGCGCTGCGAAATACACTAAAGATCAATGAACTCGGGTCACGTTGTTTGGGAATTTATATAAAGCTGGCCGGCTTTCAATGCTTTTGAGCGTAGGTACCTACACGTTGAAACTATTAGAATGCACTAAGCAGTTAATTCAATTTATACACTTTGTATTAGACTTCCACATAGTAAGTGATCGACCTAGTCCTAGTCTCACATTAACCTAAATAAGGCTGTTGATTACTTAGTTCCAACTGATTGATGGTAAAGAGTTACGCGGAGATTTTCTACTAGAAAATAGCTCAGTTTTGGGACTATAACTAGTTTGTATATACATATATAAAATTTGTAGATACCTACATAATAAAATAAATCAGGAAGACACAAATATTTTTATTAACTTTATAATAATATATACATAGAAATACAATTAATATACACATACATACATAAACACAAATAAAGGCAAGTTAAGGCAGCGTTAGATAATGTAATTTCAAAAGGTTTTAAAAAATGGGAAAGCACATCTGATATCTAACGGCCAAGCATTTCACATCAGCCGAACAGCCCAAAATGTATAAGAGTTGTAGTTAAGTTTAATAATTGAGCTAACAGTATTTAGTAATTTGTTCAATATTGTGTTTTTAGTATTAAATAATACAAAATCTTAGGAATAAGACAAGCCGGGACAACGCGAGGAAGATGACGATGACAAAATCTTAGGAATAAGTAATTAATATGTCAGTAACAGAAAGTCGATAGGTAGATAGCAATAGCACAGCGCGATTGCGTTCGTTGTTGTTAAAAGTTATGAGATAAAAATGTTATGACATAAAGCAAAGTTCCAAGTAAGTACTTATACAGGGCGTCCCACGGCTATGCCACATGGAGGGAAAGTACCCTGAATATTGTAGATGGAACATTTTACTGAAAGAAGACATTATTTTAATTTAGAAAACAATTTAAACTGCATTTATAGATTTTTAAATAATTACATGATTGAACCGGGAATCGAACCCGCTACACGAGAAAAAAAATCATCCTGTAGCTTTATCATACCGATCGAAAGGCTTCATCATAGTGATTATTTTTTGCTAAATAACATAGTGTCAGAAATAAAAGGTAGCCCATGAATTTTAAGATTTTTAATTCAAAATTAATCAATTTAATTTATCAAATGCTCAAAATGAGTCTCATTTTGTTGAATACAAAGCAGAACTCTTTTGATTATTTGGCTAAATTTCACATCAAATGTTAAAATTCATGGTCTTCCTTTTGTTTCTGACACTATGTTATTTAGCAAAAAATAATCCTTATGATGAAGCCTTTCGAACGGTATGATAAAGCTACAGAGTGATATTTTTTCTCGTGTAGCGGGTTCGATGCCCGGTTCAACCATGTAATTATTTAAAAATCTATGAATGCAGTTTAAATTGTTTTTTAAATTAAAATAATGTCTTCTTTCAGTAAAATGTTCCATCCCCAATATTCAGGGGACTTTCCCTCCATGTGGCATAGCCATGGGACGCCCTGTATAGCTTGAGGTTTAATAATATACGAAATGTAAGACTGTTTGGTAACCATGATATACTTGTAACAGACTGCGGAGTCTAATGGATGGCAGTCTGTGCTTAACTCACATCGCTTTTTCATCCTGAGTTCCATTCTAGGTACAGCGAATTGGACGTGTCCATCGAATCGAAAAGGCTTGTTGAAACTTTACATAAAACAAAATAGATAGTTTCCGGCAGCAGGGCTTCGGCCAGAGGCAATCAACCCAACGCAAACATACGTAGCACCTGTCATTTTATTTACACCGGGGTTTGAATAAACAATGCTATAATTGTAAAATAGACGAGTATTTGCACAATTAAAAATTCCTCGAAATTTGTGTAGCGCTTCAAACGTTATGCAAACATTTGTTTGTTATCGGCTCGCTTTCAAAGAATCAGATCGATTTATGGAATCTGTTTTTACGGAGCCGCTTATTGTAACTAAATGGATATTATACGTCTCTAATTGAGATCGTACTGAGGGATATACTGGTATGCCACAACGCCTCCTGATGTTTACCGAAATCCTTTTTGTTAAATTTTTAGTTTAACAATTTCGTTGTAAATATTTAATGAAAGATAATAGCATTAGTTAGGTATGTAAATCGTGTGTTACGTAAAACCAAAGAATACAAATGTTTTTATATGTAGGTACTGATTTGGGCCAAATAGAGGGCAAGCGAGCGCGAGGAAAGCACCCACGAGATGGTCTGATGTTGTGAAGAGAGTGGTTGGCGGCAACATGCAGTGCGTGACCCATATGGCTTATGATCGCACACTGTGGAGACGTAGCATACATGGTCGCGATCCTCAGCAATGAGGGACCGAGGAAGAAGAAGACTGACAGTTTGTTCAAGGTATTGTGTAACGAAATTTTCAAAGCGTTTCTGTGTACTTTGGTTCTGTTTTCTACTATACATTCTTACTATGATTGGTTTCTCCATTTTGGAATTCATGGGCCTATAAAACCCGGTCTTTTGATAGGCTTGCGTGGGGATATAGATCCAACACGTAGAGGCCCCTTGGAAAGCTTTAATGTAATGTAGAATGCCTGCTGGAACCCGTTTACAGGTGCAACAATAAACACCCATGAACCGGTCGCAGCAGTTACTACGATTATTTTTTATTTATTAATTGTTTCATAAAAAATGCCAAATTATATTAAAAAGTCAACATATCATAGTTATGTTCATATGAACTATATTTTAAATTTTCAGTACATTATTATCGGGGAACTTATCTTAGAAATTGTGTTTATTAAGCATTAGGATCCTGTATTGATCGAGGAGTACGAGTTAGTACAGCACCTTCACTCTCGCGTGACAGTTTCAATACATACTGGGGCACTTAATATAATTCTGTAACATTTAAATAATAATTGAAGAGGTCAACGCCTCTACAACTCATTGTCTGCACGTTATACGTGTACCAGGAGTGACCAGCGGTCACCGCCCAACCAATTTAAATTTATTTCGTGCCTCCTTCGCCGCATCGTTAAAGTCAAGGGCGTGCTTAGTGCCAGGCCCCATTAACTTAATATATGGCTATGAGCAATCAGCTTTTTGTAACGATGTCGACTCAAACATTACGCGCTCTCGTGCTTAATTGCTAAAGTATGGCGCGTATTACCGAAGTCGTTACTTTCTTTCAACGGGAATTTTCGGTCGTAAACATACTCTGACTGGTTTACATAAAAGGACTTTCGATTTAGGGGTTTAGTAATTAATTACGTATTTGACGTTTATGTTGCGAGTAGTGTGTGTGTTTTGTGACAACATTACAACATAGCTTTTACGTTGCTTCCTTGAACTGGAAGCTAAAAACATTTAAAAAGAAAAAAGGTGCTAAAACAAAGCTCCTTTTGTAAAAAAAATCCACAAAATATTTATTATTAATTAACCTGGCGTTAAAAATATGAGCTCAATATTCACCTTAAGGAATTTCTGATACTTTTTGACAGTGGATGCTAGTTCAATGTTTTACTTTTGCGACTAATCGCGTCGATTTTGTAAAATCGAGGGCCATAAACTCATCATTACCTAATAGCATGGCGTTGAAGTTCTGGTTTCGAATATTATGTACGATCCCAGAGCGTGTCACTCCCCACAAAATTTCGTCCCTCAAAATGCCGGCTGGTCCGGAGCGGGTGTTCCCGGCTGGGCATGGCGCATTCTTCTTCTTCCTCTTCTTCTTCTACTACACGGAGATGAAAAGTTTCAATTCTCAAAAACTAAATTAGCTAACTACAAAACTTCAATAAATGATAGATCACAATCCCAGAACTTTAAACCAAAGAAAAGACTTCGTGATATACAAAAAATAGGGCAAACTACGTTTCCGTGTCACGGCTGTGTTTATCACACAGTTTTTCGTAATTATGACCGAAAATATCACTGAAACTTTAATTTATATTCTAAGAGACACGGAAAGAAGATTTATAGTTGTGTGAATTCGCTGGTCGCTTTAGTTATGTTGGGAACCGCTCAATGTCTTGGGCATGTATTCTAATCGGTTGAGCGACAGCGGTTACAACAAGTAAGATGTACTAATTTAATTTGACATCGGGATTAGTAACTAATATGTGTGATCGGAAAGCGCAGTTATACTGGTTTCTTTGAGCTGCGACTTGTTCAATAGGTGGAATGTCACCACTAGATTCCTGCGTGAGCGGTCGACCGTCTGCTGTCTTTATCTATTTTGAACGTTCGCTCGCCAAGACTATTGACATTCTCTCACTTGTCGGGGACCAGTGATTAATGCTGTTATCTAGCGTTTGCTAACACATAAAGGGATTTGTACGAATTTGTTAACATTGAACTGCAGTTCTGCCATTGAAAGCAAATAAAATGTGCAGAGATGATAAGGTACGGCAAACCTAACAATATTCACGAGTTTTAAACAGACACGGAGCTTAACTTTTTATTAATAACGGGAAATTTCATCGAAGTACATTCGATGCTGCTCAAATTGTGGTATACACAATTACATGTGGTAGTATCGGTACATGTAACATAATGTCGGTAACAACTACCTAATAACTTATTTAAAACTAAATTGATGCGCTTATTTATTATTCAGTTAGGTATAATTATAATGAACTTTTTATAACAGCTGAAATGTGCTTTTTAATTGAATATAGATTATAGTTTTGTTTATTGGGTTTGTATACTTGGTTCTGCATTGATGGGAGTACTTCCCTATCTAATCCTGGTAAAAATTCACATATTTTGCAAGTTTTTTTTGACATAACACGCAATAAGTAGTCAGATTGTATTAGGTTGGAATTAGCTTGCACGTCAACGTGTCTACCTCTACTAAGTCTACTAGGTACCTAAGTGGTTAATGTACGGCAATGCTGCCTAGTAATTACTGTTTATCGTTCTTGCCCTTTTATTTACATGTACTACGGATCACGAGAGGTCATTCATCAACTAAGAATTACGTAAGTAAAGCGAACCTTGTATGTATTAATGTTTAAGGTTTTACATGCAATTGATTATAAAATACAGCTGATATTTCTAATAATAATATTGCATGCAGAATAAAATTGTTTATGACACCTGTATTCATGACGTGTAATTCACAGTTGATGAATAAATAGTTCTAAATAATTTTTGGACCAGTTGATGTTATACTTAAGCAAGTTACCCCCTTATTCATAAACGTTTACTAAAGTTGACAAGCCGATAATAATCGTTTGTCTCTTTCCGACGTATTGGTATGATGGAAAGGGTCAAACGATTATTATCGGCTTGTTAACTTTAGTGAACGTTTATGAATAAGGGGGTTAGTATATATCATACTATCCGTAAGATTGGCATTTATTGTAATTGCAATTATTCAGGGTGTAGTATGAATGAGAATGAAGTGACGTGATATGAAAATAGAACGGAATGAAGATTCTTACACGTACTGTTAAGTCCGCTTAAACTACGTTAAGTATTTTAAGTTACATAGCGTCCCCGAAATCGCATCGCACACCTTCGGGCGACGGCGATTCTTTCAAATAAAAGGCCGACTATCTTAACAATAAATAAAACATGTACTTAAACAAAAGATACATTAGACTATAGGCACAGTAACAGTACAGAACAGTAGTGAATCTTCATAGAAATGTGCCGCTGCCGGCTTGAATGTGTGCGTGCGCGTCGGGCGCCGTGTACGCACGCGGTTCCACGCACACATTAGCATAATATACGGGGGAATACGGTGGCGGCAGTGCGGGCTGTACCGCGACTGTGATCGCGCGCATTTGAGTACGCTGCACGCCCGCTCGCATTTGCCTGCTCTTACCGGCCTTAATTTTTTTGATCATGACTTCCAACAGAGGCAAAAAATATTGTAGTGTCTTTGGGTGTCTCAATAACGACTCCTCAAACCCGGACTTGTCATTCTTCACAATACCTACTGAACAAGAAAGGTAAGTACAACAACCTTAATATTTGTAATGTAATTATATGTGCCGATAGACTAAAATATTAATAAATTTGGTACAGTGTTGTCAAAACTACTTAGAGATAGGTATACTTAGGTAAGGGTATGTAGGTACGAAATTATTAATAAACATAATAGAAAAACAAGTCTCGTTTTGTTTTTCTATTCCACATCTTTTTCTCACTTATTTTTTTAATTTTCATTTTCCCGCCAATGGGCAACGACCCGCCAATTTTCGAACCTATTCAGCCAACGCTGCCGCTGCTATTAAATGTGTTCTCAATTGTAAAGTCGTTTAGACAATCTTAATAAATGAGTTTTATTTTTTAAATAAATTGCATGTGCATGGAAGTAAAGTGAACATAAACGTGATTATAATTTTGGAACCTTACACTATATACCTGTTATTAAATTATTAAGGCTCCTGGGCTCGTACGGCGAATAGCGTTCCTAGGGTATTCACCAAATTTGATAATTGCGAATACCAATTAATATTTGACATACATTTGATATTATGATAATTTTTATTCTGATTTTATTAAATTTCTAGTGTTTAACTTGTTGTTTGGTCAGAATAGGTGTCTCATATCGAAACTAGAGAAAAAGTAGTAAGAAGCAACAGATTGACTGATTCTTTTGTATTTTTGTTACACATTGCTCCGTCAATTATTAATTAAATTTGATGATTTTATTATTTGGTAAATTTAAAAGGTATACATGATAGTGGAACAAACAAACAAAAGGTCTATATACATATATAAATGCAAGTGTCCTGACTGTGTGACTGATTCATCAACGCAGAGCCGAAACTACAAAAGATAGAAAGTTGAAATTTGCGCACCAGATTACATTTATAACGTGTACAAGAGATAAGAAGCGATTTTGAGAAATTCAACCCCTAAGGGGTATAAAAAGGGGATGAAAGTTTGTATGGGGTTCAAGTTTTATTTTAAGCTAGGAATTTGAAACTTCGTAAAATGCTATATTATTAAAATACAAGAAAACTGATTTCACCGTTTTACAAAATTCATCCTTTAAGGTGGTAAAAAAGGGGTTGAAAGTGTATTTGGATATCAAATATTTTTTCGAACGCGGGACTTGAATCTTTGTATTTAGGGATATTATTAAAAGACAGGAAAAGTAATTTCAGCGTTTTGTAAAATTCGTCCCCTAACAGGGTTAAAAAGGGGTTGAAAGTTTGAATCCATTACAAATGCTTTGAAACTTCTTAGAAAGGCATAATAGCCGATTACAAAAAAGTAATTGCAACGTTTTTGGAAATTCAACCCCTAAGGGGGTTAAAAAGGGGATGAAAGTTCGTCTTGGGATGTAAATTTTATTTTAAGCACTTGAAACTTAGCAAAAAGGTATTAAATTAAAAAAAACATGAAAACGAATTTAAGCATTTTTGAAACTCCATCCCCCAAGGTGGTGAGAAAGGGGTTGAAAGTTTGTATGGAAATCAAATATTTTGTGAGTGCGGAACTTGAATCTTTGTATAAGGGCATATTCATAGAATATAAGAAAAGTAATTTCAGCGTTATTAAAAATTCATTCCTTAAAAGGGTTAAAAGGGGGTTGAAAATTTATATGAAAACTTCATACAACTTGCAAAAAAGAAAAGTAATTGCATCATTGCTTGGATATGAAAATTATAGGTACTAAAGATGTAAAATGTTGAAGATAACATTCCACGCGGACGAAGTCGCGAGCAACAGCTAGTAATAATATAGATTTTTCGGAAATGCATATTCCACAACTTATTTATTTAATTTGACCTATTTGTTTAATTGTTTCAGGCGATTACAATGGCTACGATTAATCGATCGTGAAGACTTGTCTAACAAGTCGAAACTTGATGTACGAGTATGTGAAGTACATTTCAAAGCAGAAGACATTTCCGTGAACTCTCAACGAAGACGATTAAAGAAGAATTGTTTGCCGTGTTTACGTTTGCCTAAGATTAAAGAAGATAAAGGAACTCAAATTGATGTAACGCCAGTCAGCACTTCAACCCATATTGATTTACCAATAAGCAGTTTTTCGTGCCAAACAGAGAAGATCGGAACATCGGAGAACATAAGTCAAAATACTGCTTCGATATCTGAAGGTACTCCGCGCAAAAGGAAATTGAAATCCGATTTATCGAATTTAAAAAAGCGGTTAAAAGTAAATGACATAGGACAGACTTCGGCTGAATCGCAAAGAAATATGTTTTTTAAGCTTTGTGACCGCCTTTTATCAAAAAACTTTGCCGATATTGTAAAAGCGCAAGTGTTTCTAAAGTCAAGTTATAAAGGCAACAGATACACTCTCGCTTACAAAATGTTTTGCTTGAATTTGTATTATGTTAGCCCACAAGCCTACCGTTTATTACAACAAACTCTTTGCCTGCCATCAAAAAAAACGCTAACTAAGCTGTACATTCCATTAACTACGCAGGTCAATGAGGATTTAATGGCTGCTCTTAAATTAAAAGTAAACAATATGTCTGATAGAGAGAAACAATGCACTTTAGTAGTAGATGCAATGAGTCTCAAAACGAATCTCTTTTATAATATAAAGGACGACAAAATCATTGGGTTTCACGAAGTAGATGGCGTACAATCACCGTCGCCGGCGAAGCACGCTTTAGTTGTGTTAATAAGAGGTATTTTTGTAAAATGGTCCCAAGCAATAGGATTTGCTTTGCTATCGGAATGTAAGAGTGATAATAATATATCCAAATGGATTGACAAAATTATAATAAAACTCTATGAAATCGGGTTAAAAATTAGGGTGTTTGTATCCGATCTTGGATCAGATTTATTGACTGCAGCTAAAAAAAGGGGAATATCCGTGGAAAAAACCTATTTCACTGTTGATGATCATAAAATCTATTACATTTTTGACGCACCTCACTTAATTAAATTAATTCGTAATAACTTGATGACCTATGATTTTCATTTACAAAATGGCGGAGTTGCAAAATATGAACACATTGTTAAATTTTACGAGGACGATAAAAACAAAACTTTTAGACAAGCTTATAAGTTAACGAACAGCCATATTAAACCTACAAATTTTGAAAAAATTAAAGTCCGATATGCGACACAACTTTTAAGTAGGTCCGTTGCAGCTGGCTTATCAACGTACATAGATTTTAAAATAATTGATGAATCTGCAAGACCAACAGTTGAATTTATAAAAAATATGAATGATTTATTTGACGCACTTAACTCTTCGACGTATCGTCATAGCTACGCGTACAAAAGTGCATTTAGCGGAAAAACCGAACAAATAGATTTTTTCAATAACATGTTAATGCTTTTTCAAACATTAAAGTTATATAATCGAAGAAACGGAACCGACGTTACAAAAACAGTCAAGTTTATAGATGGTTTTCAAATTACTATCAAGTCCATATTACAGTTGTATGATGATCTTAAGCTGGAAGGGTTTAAATATCTATTAACAAGACATCTCAATCAGGACGTCATCGAGAACTTTTTTGGAAAGATTAGGTCAAAAAACGGTATGGCTACAGAACCAACCAGTAGGCAGTTCATATCGGCATATAGAAAAATTTATTTTGCTAATATCACACAGGCTCCAAAAGAAGGTAATTGTTCTGAAGATCTCACAGAATTTCTTATCAATTTAAAAGACCACCATCAATTTGATACAGGTATCCGAGAAAGCTATGAACATCCAACCAGCAGCAGCTATAACAATCAAACACAAGAACAAGGAAATGTTTTGTGTGAAATCTTACGTTCTGACTACGCACAATTAGAACTTCCTGAAAAAAATTCATTTTATTATGTTTGTGGCGCTTTGTTAAAAAAATGTGTTGATTACCATAATCACTGTGAAATTTTAAAAGTTTACGTCGATGTCAATCGACATTCTTGCAATTTAAGTGCAGAAACTAGGTACATTAATTACAGGAATTATGGTACAGATCGAAATTTACAAATGGTCCCACCCGATGACTTCGTCGTGAATATAGAAAGGATGGAGCAGGTGTTTCGCAAAGCGTTTGAAAAGGACTACATCAACATTAAAATCGGCACGTCAATTTACGAACAATTAAAAGACATAGTATTTACGATGCCCTGCCCATGCTTCCCTAAAACCTTTTTACTAAAGTTATACGTAAGGATGAGAATTTACTTTACTTTAACCGCTAATAATAAAGCGTTCCGAACATGCAGAAACCGGAGGAATTTTTTTTCTGTATCGAATTTATAATTTTTTAATAAATGCCATATTTTCAAATCCAAGCAATGTTGAAATTACTTTTCCTTTTTTTATAAATTTTCAACCCCCTTTTAACCCTTTTAAGGAATAAATTTTGAAAAACGCTGAAATTATTTTTATTGTATTCTAATATTATGCTCTTACACAAAGATTTAAGTTCCGCACTCACAAAATATTGTATCTCCATACAAACTTTCAACCCCTTTCTCACTACCTTGGGGGATGAATTTAAAAAAACGCTGAAATTAGTTTTCTTGTATTTTAATAATATAGCATTTTACGAAGTTTCAAATTCCTAGCTTAAAATAAAACTTGAACCCCATACACACTTTCATCCCCTTTTCAACCCCCTTAGGGATGGAATTTCTCAAAATCGCTTCTTATCTCTGGTACACTTTATAAATGTAATCTAGTGTGCAAATTTCAACTTTCTATCTTTTGTAGTTTCGGCTCTGCGTTTATGAATGAGTCAGTCAGGACACTCGCAATTATATATGTATATATATAGATAGATATATATATATAGATTTATGAATTGATAGAACATTTCATTATATTATATCAATAGAAACCTAGTGCTACTCATTATACGCAAATAACAATATCTTTATTGACAATAAAGTTTAAATAAATAAATAATATTTAACTAAAAATAAAAGTGACAACCCTAAGCGCCAACGCAAGAGTAGGTAAATAACTTGCCGAGCGGCCTTAGATTCACTACTGTTCTTAGTGTACTGTGCTATAGGGTACTAAATTAGCTTATACGTGATGTCATATTGTTTAAAGTTATTGTTTAAAACCATTTCACTTAGAGCGAGAATCGCTCGCAATCGCTCGCACGATATGAAGGTGTGCGATTTGCCGTGTCGTGACGCCGAGTATATGTTATTATTTAAGGTTATTTACTTCTAGTTGGAGTACCTATTTCTTTAAATCATTGTTTATGAGTAACTATAATATTAATCACGGTAAAATGCATGGGTGGCCGCCGTTGATCATGTGTGTGTAATTAATTTGACGTTCACGAGTGTTATAATATAGTGCGCAGTGAAACGAAGTACAATAACACATGTGGTACTACCGGGCACAGAATAGTAAGAACAGATAATGTTTTTTTTTTAATTATATATAAATAACTACTAATATTACCTCTTCACACTTATTTCATTAAACTGATTGGTATAGATATAGTTTGAGTTCCGAGGAAAGACAAAGTCGCGGACAGAAGTTAGTGCCTATAGAATATAAGAGACTCGACTGAACTAACAATGAAATTTTGAACGTGATTTATTTCGTTCAACTATAAACTTGATTACCTATAATATGTACCTACATACATATGAATTTTATATTTTTGTTTAAGTTCCCTAGAATCCAGACTAAAAACCAGCGTATAACGCCTGTTACAGTTATTCTTAATATATTAACTAAATAAATAAAGCATATGCGACATTTGCATTAAAAATATTTGTAAGTAGTAGTAGCCCAGGCTGAAATTCTACGCTGTACCGTTTTCAGGCGCCGTGTCACACGATATTACATCACGGTGATAACGTATCCGTTTATAAACTGCGTTAATTTGCCTGCTGAAGGATATTATTGCATTGCATGCTATTTCATTTAACATTTTCATATTTCTGTTTAAAATGTGACATTATTAAATTATTAAAATATGCGTTAGAATTTCATTCGTATGATAATGAAAATACCTATGAGTGTGAAAGTTAAAGTATCTTTGCTGTGGTACCTATGTACCTATACTAACTTGTTTTGTACAGTAAAGTATTAATTAGTTAATTTTACCAGATCTGATGGTATTTTAGCAGTTTGACATCAAACCAAAAATTTGATTTATAGCATTTTCAGAAGTACGCACTAAAATACCAGGAGCTTGATTTAAAATCTGTAATTTTGATACCATTCGCTACTTGTAATTAATAGTACATTATTGCAGAGGCCGGGAAAGGGCAATTCGTGGATGAGTTTCGATTTTGTCGGACGACGCGAAGCGGAGTCCGACAAAGAAGACGAATCCACGAATTGCTATTCCTGCCGAGGCATATATAGTGCTTTTCTCCAAACATGCGAGGAAATAAGCTAAAATAATTATTATTTAAGCATCAAGCATCACTCAAATCAAACCTTCACATCCAAAATGTCAAAAACAATTTCCCTCTTTAATTAATTTTTAAAAGTTAAAGGCACAAACTTATTTAGACGACCGGTCTGGCCTAGTGGGTAGTGACCCTGCCTGCTAAGCCGATGGTCCTGGGTTCGAATCCCAGTAAGGGCATTTATTTGTGTGATGAACACTAATATTTGTTCCTGAGTCATGGGTGTTTTCTATGTATATAAGTATGTATTTATCTATATAAGTATATATATCGTCGCCTAGCACCCATAGTACAAGCTTTGCTTAGTTTGGGGCTAGGTTGATCTGTGTAAGATGTCCCCAATATTTATTTTATTTTATTTTATTATTCTGCCATTCAGTACCATTCAATATTCGTTCATTCAATATAATTGCGCAATATAGTTTGTCAAACCAACTTTTCAGTCAGTAAGAACCAGGAAAACTATACCCATCCTTTTCTTTTGGGTGCTAGTACTAGTGTAAGACAAAGATAGTATGATTCTCTTTGTCTATGTTTGAAATGAGAAAGTCCTTTGACAAACTATGTAAGCTTTATGAACACGGATGAGATTTAAAAAAAATAAAAATAATCTTTGATTTTATTAAGCAGTATTCGCACGATCATACACGTGAAATGATAGCTGATCGGGTCGTGTAGAAGCGGCTCGCGGCAATAATAATTGGCTGTTTGCGTTTTTTATTATGAAAAAGTAAAAAACACTACAGTAATAAGTTATTACTGTAGTGTTTTTTTACTTCCCGTCCGCTAGAACAGGACAGCGATAGTTTGATGTTTTTTAGTTAGAGTTTGACATTAACGAAGAACTTCCCGTACTATTTTTGCTACAGAAAGGTGAACATTTCTGAGCATATTGGAGAAAATGTATTTTAGCAAACGAGACTAACGGGCAAAATATAACAATTAATGTGAGTTTTAATTGGCATCCTGCTGTCTGCAATACTTGAATAGAATGTTCTACAGCTTCTCCCAGATTGATTTAGATGATTTAATCTGAAGTCTATTTTGCTCATCGTCCCCGGTGGCAGCCGGGATTAATTTCCCGCGCTAATAGGGCGTGGACTGCGCCCGCGCACGTGACGCACACGCCCGCTATCACGCCACTACCAATAACAAAAAGGCTTAAGCGACTTGCTTTCTTCATTACAGTACGTCATTTTGCATAAAATGGAAGGCTACAGAATAAAATAATGTAATTCAGTTTCACTTTACAAACAAAAATGTATTTTATTTCAGCCTAGACAAGGTTTGAAATAGCGTAAAAATTAAATGAACGTAAATCTATTTGTTTTGGGTCGTATAACTGTCATGTATCATTTCCTCTTTTTTGCTGAGTTACAAATCGCGGTAAAGCTGTAACCGTTAATAAATTATTCTGAGTTTCAGGTTGCTGGAATCTGTGGGTGGCTTAGTTTTTTGGGTCCGAACGGGACTTGAGAATTTTGTTTCCTATCGGTAAACACTTTTCCTATCAATTTCAGCAAATTAATCTGAATAGTGATAGTAAACTAGTCACTAACAAATTAACAAAGAAATGAAGACATAGCTTTCAATTATAAAATGTCAACAGAATACCTCCTAATTTTAAAATTCTGACCAAATGAAAGAAATTAGTTGGAAGTTTGATTGGTCAGTGTTAAGATGACATATCAATTAGATCAGTATTTCGTAAATACAGGGGATACGAAACTCTGGCTTGTATCAAATGAGTAAGTTCCATACTGTAACCACCCGCCTTGTTGCTATTAATATCGCAATTTTTTTACAAACTTAGCTTTCTGTCATGAACTAGCACTAACACGTGACGGATTAACCTCTATATTTGAACGCGCTTGTATGCGCTCGCTCTTACAGCGGCGATTTCAGCATCGGTTGCCGGGCGGCCACACGTGGGGACCGTAATAATCATAACTTTTCATTTTGCACACGTTTTAAATACTTGAAACGTGTTTTGGAGTGCTTTATTTTATTGCAGATTATTTTTATTAACATTGAGCACTTTATGGCAGGGACTTTTTTATCCGATTGTCCCAACCCGGAGATAGGGTAATATTTTTATTCGCATGTGTGTATATATGCACGTCCGTTTGCGAGCTCAAAAGACTTTAGGGCACATTTTATTGACATACTTACTTAAGTACATATATCACGTGAAAAGTGACAGTACCATCAGTGACCACTTGCACCATCCCAATAACCCGGGCTTAAGCGGTTAAACCGTTAACTTAGTGTCAAATTGTACTGGTAACCATGGTAACTCCAGGTTTAACCTGTTAACCTCGGGTTAGTAGAATGGTGCAAGTGGGCCTAAGGGTGATATTAACGATAATCGGTACACGATACCAATTCTCAGTTATGCCATATTCATTTCCCTGTTATAAATCATGTCGATAATATGGTAAAATAAAATATTTGTGTATATTTCCTGTTATATATATTTTTTCTCGTTAAACCTATCTGATTAGGTACTCATTAATAAAAATTCCACGGAAAGATCGCGCCTATGGCGGTTAAGTAAATAGTATACAAAGTTATTTTTTTAAGCTGACTGTTTAGGACCAGGAGAGCTCATATTCGTAGTTCTAAACGGTCAGCTTAAAAAAATTCAACTACAGCGTCCATACGTTTTGGGATCTTAGTATGAATAGTACATTATTGGTTGTTTTATTTTAAAACCCTTTTGCTGGCTTGCTTATCTGATCTCTGGCGATGCTGCCAGACGTCTGGGTAGTAATGGCAATAGAATCGATTTCATATATCATATAATCGATAGAATAGAGGACCTTTGTTGCTCTCAGAGTTGTACACACTTTTCCGACGGACTAACTCTCTGCTTTTTCTTATTTTGTCTGAAGAGATTTGCCGAGATCTTTTTTAGGGTTCCGTACCCAAAGGGTAAAAACGGGACCCTATTACTAAGACTACACTGTCCGCCTGTCTGTCACCGGTGATAGTTAAACAGTTGAAATTTGACAGATAAAGTAGAGAGAGGTATTTCTGTTGCCGCTATAACAACAAATACTAAAAAGTACGAAACTCTCGGTGGGCGAGTTCGGCTCGCAATTGTCCGGTATTTTCATTTAAATATTCTTTCCTTTCAACTACTAGCTATAAAAAATCTAATAGCGCTTCAACGATTAGTTTTGGAATGTCTCAGTTACGTGTGGCTAATGTGTGGTATTATTCATGAAACCCTAGTGTGGATGTACACATATTATGTTATTAGAATCGATGCCGAAGTCGGCATGATTTAATTTGCAAATTCCCAGACAGATCTCATCTAGTACGGAATCGCCAAAATTCCAAATCAAAGTATTCGTAGGCAATTCAGTAGTATTCAGTTTAGTTATTTTCCTCGTTTGAAAGAGTAGTTGGTTTGGTCATTATTTCAAGTGGTATTTATTTATGCATAACTTTTCCCATGATAATTTTAATGCTACCTGCATTAAAATTATCATGGGAAAAGTTATGCAATGCTACCTGCATTAAAATTATCATGGGAAAAGTTATGCATAAATACATACCACTTGAAATAATGACCAAACCAACTACTCTTTCAAACGAGGAAAATAACTAAACTGAATACTACTGAATTGCCTACGAATACTTTGATTTGGAATTTTGGCGATTCCGTACTAGATGAGATCTGTCTGGGAATTTGACTTCCTTAGACTTGAACTCACGACCTCTGGATCGCTAGTCCAGTGCTCTGCCATCTGAGCTACTAAGACATTACCCAATACAGCGTATATAAATGAATTTATTTCTAAAAATCTAGGTATATTGTCATCGTGTTCAATGTAGAATTTTGTTGCAATAATAAATTGTAGTGCGTTTAGGACGTTTAAGTCAATTGCTTGCATGTTATGTTTAATTTAATGTGCCCTCGCTTCGAAAATGGTAAGCTTTCTTATCCCAGTAAATAATAAATAAAAATAAAATAAAATAAAAATAAAAAAGCCTTTTATTTCTTGCAAGTAGTTACAAAGTCAAACTTAGTTTAAAGAGGAATAAACATTATAATTATGATAGGAAAATAATAATAAAAAATAATCCGTAATGTCATTCACAAAAATTAAATTTAAATTTAAATTAAAAATAAATAACTTACTGGAAATATTTACTGAAATGGTAAGTTTCCAGCCGCATTTCAATAACCGTAATAAAATTGTGTTACACTTGGTCCCTCCCATAGTAGAATGTCAATGTTGAATAATAAACATGTTGTTCTATGTTTAAATCTGTCTCAAAGTCAACCAAATATCAATACCTACTGTGGGAGTCGCCCTTGAGGCTTTTGACCTCCGGGTCGCACCGCTAGTTCTTCTCTAGAATAAAACAAATCAATAAAAGTCTGCTTTTGAGTATTACGCTACACTTTTTACAGGAATATATCGATACAACTGTGTCACAATGACAGAAGGAATGTGTACTGCCATTGGAATGTATATATTGATAGCTATAAAAAGCTGTTAAGTTACAATTATAAAACGTTACAAAAGTAGATTTTTAAGAAAACCAATTTGGCCAACGAGATCGCACTGTTCGCAAATTTCTTTTTATATTCCGGTTTCTTCGGCTTAATATGAAAAAAAAACACCCCAAAAACTGAGCCAAGTATAGACAGAAAATAGGTCGGATGCGAATTGCGAGCAGATGACATAACTCTAGAAAAGATACGCTAGTCTTATACAAAAATGTTTTTATAATCTAGTACCGTTAACATCAAGTACCTATAGTATAAATATTAATTTTCCCTGTTGTTTTTCATGATGGTCGGATGATCTAAAGCTACCATTACTTGGCGAAAAATTCACAAAACAATGTCAACCGCGCAGTAGATATTGATTAGTTAGTACCAACTTCTTCCACTCTTTTTCCCACATTTGTGTCCCATTTTCCATTTTGCAGCTTAGTAATTATTGTTCAAGCTTTCTTCCGTATATAGGACTACTTTTCAACATTGATAGGAAAATGCGCTAGACTTGAAGTACGAGTATATTTTCGAAAGTAAGAACTGTAATATCGTTATGATGTTTATTTAGCGGGGTTTAGTTGGTTAATTTTCCCGGGTGAGGAATCCGTATTGGCTCAACGTGTTGGTTCCGGCTCCGCGCACAATAAGTTCCGTGTATGCGAAAGACAAAATATGTATTTATGTTATGGCTATTTTGGCTCCTAAACGCTTACTACTACTGCTATGACAGCGTAGATGGGGATTGACAGGGTAATATATTAATTACTTGTTTCCGCTCGTGATAATTAATATCAAGTCAAGTACCAATATGCCAAATATAGATATCAGCCCTCGTCTCTGTTATTATTATACAAGATATTACATAACTTAGGCGTGTGTAAGTAATTGCTTTATCTAATTTAATTTGACGGTCAGACCTACCTAAGTAGTGACATCTAACTTTAGGTCACCAAACTCATTTAATACGAACCTAACCTCTACGTAAACTAACCGTAGGTACCTTGTATAATTAAGTGAAAATACTACAATTAAATTTGATAAAATACTCTCAGCTCGAATATACTTCACGTGATACCACATTTCCTTATGTCCACGTCCGAGACTGCGAGCGCACTAGGGTGTCATATTGTTGGCTAAATATCAATACGGTTACTGCACACGAAAATCAACTCTAAGAACAAACCTATAAGACTTAGTGTTACAGCATCACAATGCACGTAGAATCGTGAATGACAAATTTAACTTTGTGAACTGCGAATGTAACGCGGATCAAAATTTTAAGTCTTATTACGTAAGACATTAAGCGTTTTAACTGTGCTTTTTATAATAATATGCGGCAAGTTGAATGGTGCAACGGCAGCACTATTATCGAGGGTCAATAGCAGTGTCCGTAGTCGATCGATGCCGGAAGCCTGGTATCGGATGTAGCCGTACCGGCGACGAATGATATTATTTATTTTTGACTGTCATGATAACAGGAAGGTAATTTTGTGGTAAAGCCTTTACGAATGAATGGTCGCGGCGCGTAATTTACAATGTGCTGATGTTGTTTGGACAGCTTTCTCATTTGGGAAATTAATTCTCCTTCTGTTTCAATGGTCTGCTTATAATTAAATTGTTAATTTGCAAATTGTTTGTGTTTCGCTTCAATTAGAACAGAATTACAATTACGGAAAATGTTTTTTCTTGCTTTCAAAGCCACGTACAGCCTTCGGCAAAAGAAGGTATTGAAACTAGGGATGTACCGACTAGTCGCCGACTAGTCGGGAAAGCCGACTATCCGGCCACATTTGTAGTCGGCGACTAGTCGGCAAAAATGGCCGATTAGTCGGCACTTTATTAGTGAAAGAAAAACAGAAAAAAAGAAACCAATAGTCAATATTTACCATATGTTTTATGTCTATTTTACCAAAATACCTATTCAGGGTGTGAAAACTTTTGTTCATATAATTGACCGTTTGATCGTTATCGTATGGTGGTGGGCTGGTGTTTTCCTCTACAGGTCGATCTCAACTGATTCTCGTGTAATTTCATGGCCAAGTTCTATACTTACAGGATTTTATTATAATTCAGTTTTTTTTTTATGGTGGAGCCATGGGGAACTATTAATGTTATTGAAAAATTTAGAGACTTATAAACAGGGAACGTTGCTCGTAAAGGCGCTGACCACAGGGGATTGGTTCTTAACTGGCGACTTCGTTACGAGAAATAGAGCCTTGGAAATACCTCCTACAAGTTGTACCTACTGACGGTCTGCTCAGGATCGCAAAATAAAAGAAAGACAGAAATTGAACGAGGATTCTTGTGATAGGTCTTTGAACCTGTAGAGAACACCTTTTAGCCAAGCTAATATATGAATAGAGCAAACAAAAGAGCAAAACTATTGTTTTTCACCTGAACTTATACGAAACTAATGATCTGGCCGACTAGCCGACCAGTCGGCCGACTAATCGGCCATTCGAGCGCCGATTAGTCGGCTAGTCGGCTAGTCGGCCAAATCAATAGTCGGTACATCACTAATTGAAACGTTTATTTAATATACAATGGAAATATAATAGCAATTAATCAAATTTTAAAGTATAACAGCAAAATCGCAATTAGTCGCTGTTTTGAATTAATCGTTTTGATAGACCAATTGACTAGAAACACAGTGTAGTGTGAAAAAATATTAATAATCCATATTATATTTACATACACTAAAAGTTATAATAGATAAAGCTGGACCACGGCTAATGATACTGCTGAATTTGTCTAGTCGTATTTTTAGATGACATTGTCATATTAAGTATCACTGCTTAATATTCAATAAAGTAACAACACCAAATTAAAAAGTTACTAAGGATAAAAATAACGCGCTCAAGTACTTTTGACCAAGACTGTGTTTATACCGTAAAGTTGTGAAACTTTTATTCAAAATACTTTGGAGTCTGCATAAAAGGTTACTTTGTTGATGGATGTGCAAATTGTGTCCGCGCCAATTGAATAAAAGGTTCAATGGAAATGCCTTCCCGCCGTCCTTTGCACCTCAAGGATTCGGCGACACTCCACAAATACTAAAGTAGGTATTTTACTAGCCCTGAATATTAATAACCCTCGTGCCTTTTTCCCGTACATAAGTATTACAGACGTTTTAACCGCTCTTTACTAAAACTCATCAGAAGTGTTCAAAAGAAATGTTCTTAATTTTTTAGGGCAGGTTTTTGCATGAGTTACTTGAAAAGAAACCATATTAGCTAAATTATAAGGTATGGATTGAAACGATATTACATCTGGTAGGTTATTATAGTTATGTAAAAAGCTCATATGGAGCTGAGTGGCGGAAAATGAGGTGCGACATTTAGGCGAAGTGGCGATACAGGCCAATGCTTGACCCAAATGTTAGCAGCACCAGCGTTGCTACTTTCAAAGAACGTAATTTATCATCATCATCATATCAGCCCTTTTATCGCCCACTGCTGAGCATAGGCCTCTCTTCTAGTACGCCACTTGTCCCGGTCCTGAGCTAATCTCATCCAGAAGTCACTTAATTTATGGCTTCTATTTTGTAACGAGGCAAAATCTAAATAGGTATTTTATTATTCTGTTCTATTAATATTAGACTTCTTCTTCTTCTTCCTGGCGTTATCCCGGCATTTCGCCACGGCCCATGGGAGCCTGGGGTCCGCTTGACAACTAATCCCATGATTTGACGTAGGCACTAGTTTTTACGAAAGCGACTGCCATCTGACCTTCCAACCCAGAGGGTAAACTAGGCCTTATTGGGATTAGTCCGGTTTCCTCACGATGTTTTCCTTCACCGAAAAGCAACTGGTAAATATCAAATGATATTCCGTACATAAGTTCCGAAAAACTCATTGGTACGAGCCGGGGTTTGAACCCGCGACCTCCAGATTGCAAGTCGCACGCTCTCACCGCTAGGCCACCAGCGCTCTATTAATATTAGACATGATGATAATTATTCTGTACCGATCAAGATATCTATGAGTGCATGATTCAAACTTTACCGGTCGCCGTGGTAAGACCTAGGATTTACCATGTCGGTGTTGGTAAAAGCCCGAAGTAAACTAGTAAGATTTAACTTTTCGGGCTTTTACCGATCGGCATCGGTAAAACCTTAGGTTTTACCGGTAAATCCTAGGTTTTGCCGTACTTCGGGCTTTTACAGTGACACATGTATCCGTCCGTAAGTAAGTAAGAGAGAAATGGTCGCGCAAATGATAAAAAAATTAAATCATTTTGATATCATTGTAAGTTCGAATTAGCCTCTGGTATTTGCTCCGTTTTTTGGTCACTCTTACCAAAGGTGTAAATATATTTCAATACTGACTAGTGTTGTAGTTCATACTGCAGTCCTATGTTAAACTCTAGTTTACTTGCCTTAAGATATTTTAGCACCAATATGTTGTCCATAGTGTCTAATTGTTTTCTGGTGCATTTATTCTGTACTGACTTATCTTCTTCTTCTTCTCGTGTAGATGGTTTCAGACTGTACGGGACCAGAAGGTAGCGACATTTATCGCCCTGTCTGACGCATCACGGAGATTCTGCTCCGAGCAGGCATGCCGGCACGCTGGACAGGATATCAGGTGCTCCATCGTTTGTGGAGCCGTCCCACATGGGCATTGGGTGTCTGAGCCGCTTAGAGCACCCCACCTCAGCATGTTCTCCTTGCTGCGGCCGACCCGGGAGCACAATCTGTTCAAGGCTTTCCAGATCTGCCGCGGTTGTTTATGCCCGGCGGGAAGCGTTTCAGCGGGGCGAACGTAGTCGTCAGGAGGGGCGCGGGTACTTTCCCATTGGACTGACTTATAATGCATGCAAAAGCAATAACCCGTTTAATGACGGTTGTCAATCTCAATATTTGTATATTTAATGCACTGATTGAATTCCCACGAACTCCGCGTCAATGTCCATCAACGCACGGCAGGTGCTCATTGTCTGACGAGCTTTGTGATATAAAACGGACTTTCATTACATTATTGGAAAATTTGCTTTCAGAAACATAATAATGATAAAATTCACGTACAAAACGAGTATTATCGTGTTGCATAGAGTAAACTTGTTGATGTAAATATGTCGTTTAAAATACATGTATTACTTTAATTATGATTGTAGTAATTATTGTAATATTTAGTAAATATGTAGAGTTTTCTATTTTTCTAGTTATGTATTTTTACGTAGGTATGTTTCTTGATTTTTAATAGATGGCTGGACCAAAATTGGAAAGTCGGGTGAGTATTTTATTTGTTTGAAAGGGGGGATATTGATGAGATCTGTAGAAATCGAAAGGAACATTTTATTATAGTAATACGAGTAGCTATAGTGGTTTGAGCTTTTTAATTTCATTTGCTCTTGGAAATTAACTGCTGGTGAAAATTATTAAGTCATGGAATTATGATCTCGATTTCTTTTTGTTAAATCTTTTTATTCCAATCGCGCGGTTGAATAGTTAAAGGTTGGAAGCTTACACGTACAATTGTTATACACGGTGTGGCCTGTAACACGAGCAAATAATTAAAACATAGATTGTACTCCTCAAACGGTGACACTTTTGTTCTACAACTTATAAAAATTATGAAGTATTTAGACTCCCTATTTTTCATACAAAATAAATATTATTTTCAATGGACGCCATCGCCACGCCATATCATTGTGATTGACGTTGCTTGTCACGCTTTAAACATAACAAATTTCGCAATACATTGCGTCTTAGAATAAACTTTAAAGTGTATTAAAAATCAAACCCCAAGTTATTTTTAAAAGTCGCTGAACAAATGTTGGTCAGTATGAGGAGTACAGCCTACAGTTTAATTTTTTGCTCATGTTACAGGCCACACCCGGTATAATGTTTACGTTATTTTATTTGAATGACATTGACATGAGTGTGACAAGAAAATTAACTATTTCTTCTACTGTAGGTTTCATAGTGCAAAATAGGTATTGTATAATATTGTGTCAAAGTTATTTTCGTAGCACAAAATTAATGTTCTAACATCTTGTTTGTCTATGTAATATTCTCTTCTCAGTATCACTGAATAGTTTGAGGTTCTCTTAATGATACTATATAAAGCTAGCGACGGCTAGATAATTTGATTGTCTCCTCCGCCAGCGCAGAACAGATATTGTCTTACACGTATACTCATATTAAAGTAACTTAATTATATTATAATATATTTGCTAACTCGTTAACGCAAACAAAACATGATTATTATGGTACCTATAATACTTGTACTTACTCGGTTATATTTTTAAGTAAATAGTTCGTAATGGAAATCATATCTACAAATAAATTTGAAGTAAAAAAAGAGTGAGTGAGTGAGTGAGTGTGAAGAGCAAAATATTTTTTCCTGAATCATGGTTGTAGGTTTATTATTCTGATGGTATGTTTGTAAATTATTGACATCTTAAATTTAATACTTTTCAGTACATATTTATATATTAATCAATTTTTCTCAGTAGCTTTTGACGTTCGATTCATTGAAATGAGTTAGTTTCGAGATTTTTGATAAATATGGAATTATTAAACTAAGCGTTTTTCCACGCGTTTATTTAGCAATTTAAGGTGATAACGGTTCGAAACTGGCGTCACATGATTGATATTTTTCAGTGACCTCTATTATTATGTGAAAATAAGGGTGACAGCTTACAACTACAGTTGCATAAAGCATGTGAGTGGTTAATAATAGTTAATAATTAGTTTTTACTTCAAATAGGCACTAGAATGTGTAATTGTGTATTTAAAAAAGTTGACTGGATTATGTGCATGACTTCTGCCTTCATGATTTCTGCCGCTCATTACGGTTTGACGGACTTTAGCTTGTGATGTAGGTTATTCATATATGTTAAAAGCTGTAGTTTTTTAAACAATCGGCACATCAATTTACTTTTCACTTTAAATTACAATATCCTAATTAGAAAACCTCTTTATTCAGAAAATTGCTCATATTTGGAGTAGGTATTTAAAGCTTCATTTTGACAGCTACCGGTGCCGGTGGGGCAAGAAGGGTAACCGGTATTCGGGTCTTGGATGGGCCGTGCCACGCCAATTTCATGTTTGCCCCCTTACCTTCTGCAGATTACATTATAACCATACGCGTTATTAAACTTTTCGTGCGGTTGCGGTTGCTACCCTTACTAATGACGTGACAACATACGGTCCACGATTATAGGGATCGTTCCCCCGATATTAAATTGAATAATATTATAACTGAGACACGTGACTTGATATGATATATTAACTATGTATTTACAAAGTGCAGAAATAAAAGAGGTAGAAATTCAATACCTAGAGAGACCGTTTTTTCTTAACCTCAGTTTTGTGACAAATAACATAGGGCCTCTTGGATCCTTAGATATCTATGTTCATCTAAAACAATGCAGAACTTCATGATAACCAATAATATGTCATACATTTTCTACTCTCCAAATCAGTGTTTATCTTATAGTGTGTGGTAGATCGGTAAAAGAGCTTTGAAAGTAAATTTAAAGATCGCCAACGTAAAAGTACATAAAGGTGGTAGGAGGAGAAAATATATGTAAGATTTAAGTAAGTGTCGCTTTCTTTTATCTTGCAAACACAGTTTTTTTTTTCAATATTAACTTTGCCGGATAGAACTTTTACCATCATAATTCCTTAGTTTGTGAACTTTAACGCATCATAACTTTGAAAAAGATATATAGCGGAAGCAGTTATAAAGTTGACCCAAAAATTTTTTATTAAGCTATGAGCTTCATCACATATGTTCCTTGAGTAATTCTAAGCATTTCAAGCCTGGGAGGCAATAAGAAATGTGTGTCTACTCGGATTTGTAATGGATTCAAACTTTCAACCCCTTTTTAACCCTGTTAGGGGATGAATTTTACAAAACGCTGAAATTACTTTTCCTGTCTTTTAATAATATCCCCAAATACAAAGATTCAAGTCCCGCGTTCGAAATTTTTTTTGATATCCATACAAACTTTCAACTCCTTTTTCACCACCTTAGGGGATGAATTTTCAAAAACGCTGAAATTAGTTTTCTTGTATTTTAATAATATATCGTTTTACGAAGTTTCAAATTCCTAGCTTAAAATAAAACTTGAACCCCATACAAACTTTCATCCCCTTTTTAACCCCCTTAGGGGTTGAATTTCTCAAAATCACTTCTTATCTCTTGTACACTTTATAAATGTAATCTAGTGTGCAAATTTCAACTTTCTATCTTTTGTAGTTTCGGCTCCGCGTAGCAAAAATCTCCAACCAAATTTTTCACCTTTTTACGTTTTTCTTGTAAAATTACTATGAAATTGAAAAAACAAATATCAGCAATGAATTCTACGTCTTTGGTTTATACGAAAATGATACCAAACTTGCCCTAGTACCCACCAGGATCAGAGTAGATTTTTTTTAAAGATGACGGATGGCGGCCGTCTTTGTACCCCACCCTCCCCCCACTTCAGGCTAGAAATGCTTAGAATTACTCAAATATCAGATGTGATGAAGCTCATAGCTTAATAAAAAATTTTTGGGTCATGTATGGCAGCGTTACATAACTGACTCCAGTAATATTATTTAACTGATTATACTGCTGTTTTCATAGCAAAACTGAATATGAACTTCTAGACGCTACCTGTATTTAACGTTGAAGTTGAAACAGTTTCCCAGTAAGCTGCAGACGTCATAAAGTCATGAGCGGCGTTACTCCCGGCTACCTCGCTGCGGTTACAATGGAGGCCGGACACTGAGCTCTGCCTCAAATTAGTAGCTAAGGTAAATGAAGGTATTAACGCCCCCCTTAAGGCAGTTTAAAATTCGACCATAATTTTTAAGTATACAGGTTGCCCTCACATGCACTTTTCAATTTTTATATGCTAATATCATGTTTGTAAAAGGTAATTACTAAGTTGCCTATACATAAATAAAGGATTAAGATGTAGAAAATAATTTATAAAATTACTGAGTCAATTGTTACTATTACCGACCCATAAAAATGGCTGTGAGGTTATTAACGATTTTTAAGTTGCTAATTCCGATCGTGTACAAGAGAAGTTATATGCCCACAGCAGTGAGACGCATATGGTTGCTGGTGTAGGCTGGTGTGGTGAAACAAAATAAAAATGCAAATATTTGCTTCTATGTATTATTCTATTTTTTATTTAAAAAAAATATAAATAGTACCACTTCTTTGCTAAATAATTTTACTTTTAAGAAATAATCAACATGAATTTATTATGATCTCAAAAAATATATCAAATTGATGTCATGACATCCAGACATAAACTTGTATAACTTGGATGTATTTATCTATATAAGTATGTATATCGTTACCTAGTTTACATAGTACACGCGAGTATTTATAATAATAGGTACCTAACACAAAATTAAGTATAGTAATATCGATGATCGGTAATACTTTCTTATGGTTGCTATTACCGATTCCTATGAGTCGGTGATACAATATGTAATTACGAATATAAAATGTATTACCGACCCAATTTTTTTATTTTTATTTAATTGACCTTGTGACTAAAAAACACTGTCATTATGTGACTTAAAAAATATAAGCACTAACACGCAGTTTTAACTAATAAAAAGTTACATATTAATGAATCTTGTTATGTACTACACAACATCGGTCCTCCAAAAATTACATAACTTTGCGTAATTTTACAACGTTGAAAGAAGAAAACTAGATAACAACGTGTATGTCGGTAATAGATTTTTAAAAAGAATAATTATTTAGATTTATACGGGTCCATTAAAATTATTGTTTTGTTATGATATAATAATATAAAAGGACGAAAAACTAATCCTTATGTTATGGTCATTACCGACTTACGGGTCGTTGATAGCTGCTATAACTAAAAGAAATGAAGCTATTACCGTCCAATTAAAATTTTATGTTTTATGGTTGTAAATGACTTTTTTTAAATAAATTGTTATACAAAATCAAGAATTTACAATAGGAAGAACACATTTAGTAATAAATAGTAAAGTACAGGAGTCAATTGTTAAAATAAATGTCTTAAATAGAAAAGTCACGTACTTACTTGAAGGTACAAGCGCCAGTATGACAAGACTTGCGTACACGCCTCCCGCGGCTTAATTGGCGTATTTCCTCCTTTTTTCGGACTACCACTCAAACTAACGTAAAATTACCCGATACTCAAGGAATAAACGTTTGTGGAAGTTTACCTACTTACCGCTGAAATAGTTCAGGCAACGAAAACATATCTAATTAGTTCAATAGGTCGGCAATACCTGCAGATTTTTGATGGGGCGTTGATAGCTGCGTTTACCTTACTACTGATAACTTTATCAAGATATACTGCCGTATTCGAACTTCGAGATATTCGCAAGAGACAACACGTACTAGATCCATTCTAGATACGTTATAGTTTAGATATCAACTAGTTCTCTTTTGCAGCGCAATTCGGGCAACCAATGTCCCTAAGATAGAGTACGATATCTATTAAATGTGAATTGGATCTCTGAGTCATATCCTGTGGAAATCGTTCAAGAGTATCTCCAGAATCGCGCAAATGTCAAATTTGACAGGTTAGATCTTAAACATATCGTTATCGTATCTTGGTGATGTCTAATAGATGTCTATTTCAAAATCCGAATCAGGCCCATACACGTCACTTAAACAGTACCTCAGTAGACTACATACGCAACAACCTAGGTACTCGTAATAGCTGGTATTACTCGTACCTACAATTCTGCATTTTTATATTACAATTGTGATTATTTAATCTGGCTATGCCAAGCACCTTGGGTTAAACTTAGTTGGGTTTAGCTAAGACTATACCTACGTGTCCGTTAGATCTGTATAGAAGTTGTATCTAGTGGAAAATAACTATCAATATGTGACGGAAACCTGGACGTATAACCCCAGTTAATCATTGTCTTTAATTTCTGTTCTTAGGACTCATGAAGAAACCTGCGAGTACGTGCCAAAAACAAAATCGGTTCAGAAGTATAAAGAGCTAGCAGATACATATATAAGGTAGGCACTCTTAGTTAGGTACAGAGCGCTTTTTGCATTTAGAATATTAATATTTAAGTGTGAATTATAAGTAATTTACATTAAAGTAAGCATGAATTTAATGAAACAACTACACACCTAATGACATGTGCACAGTATCTCTATGTTAGCTACATCCACGTAATAACTAGCGGTAAGCTCGACCAGTAAGTTGCGGGCAGGCGTAGTCGAGATATACATATTACATACCTACTATGTTATATATCTCGTATCTCCTGATTACAACCTCAAATTAGGCAGTGTACCGGAGCACAGTCAAGCCACGTCAAGCTCTTCATTGTTCCGCTATTAGCGGCACAAGGCATAATAATCTTAAGGTCCTACTAATAATACTCTTAATCTTAAGGTAACCTACACCAGATAAAAATTATCATCCCGTATTATTTTTAAAGGAACTTTTGGATTCTTTCAATCGTTCTCAATTAAGAAAATTTTTGCTGGTATTGGGATTTCTGGACAGGAGCTATAAAATAAATTCATGTGTGTGTATTGTTTGCAAATAACTAAAATATTGTTATAGATATCACTTGCGGTTATTTGTAACCATGTAACCATCAATTAACAACCATGCAAGTCAAATAATCCTATTATTACTTACATTGTTTATTGTACATGCATCTGTATTCTGTACCGAAAGGACGCCACTTGCTGTCTCTGTCACGTGTAAATATTATCTCATTTTATACAGTCTGTAGTTACGTTCGGTTACATGCATTCATCATAATTACAGTGTTTTTATTGCGAATACTAAGGAGGGTATTAAAATAACTTAAACACATCTCCAGTAAAAAGATGTGATGAATGAAATTATTGAGCGTCATTTACTTAACACTAAATAAGGGTAACATTCCATTTCTGACCGCAGCTGCACTACTAGTACGAACGCGTTGGTATTATTGTCAATTTCCATAGTAAAATGAATGGTAGTGCTGCTGTCGTTGGAAATGGACTGTCACCTTCAGAGTTACAGTGACATCAATAGTATGATGTCACTTAGCTCTTATGTATGCACGATGGGACAGTACGAGGGTCGCACTGAAATATTCGGGAATGGGACACTTAGAAATAACATAATAGAAAGAGGCATATAATTTATAAAAATGTAACTCTTTATAAAACTTTTAAGGTATATTTCATTTGGTTGTCATTTGTATTTAAGAATTACTGGCAATTTGAAAATTGTATGTCGAACATTATTTGAATTTTTGGCAAAGTGATTTTTCCGATCAAATTTTTAAACGGTTTTCAATATGCCCTCAGCGAACAAATAAAAGTTACAATGGGCTTCTGTTATTTTTTTATGAACTAGAGTTCATCGTACGCTCGTTTGCGGTTAAAATTAAATATGAAAGTCACTTTCATTTTATCCCATAGATGATCTTAAAGAAGCATGTCATTCCAAAGCGACGTCAAAAATTAAAATCGCATTTGTGCTGTTAATTAAAAAGACTGCCAAAAAAGTTGCATATCGGCAGATTTCGACATTCCTAAATATTCATATGACAACAGTAAAAAAATATTATATATATATATATATGTAAAAAAAACTTCAATTCCGTTGGCTACTCCACGAATTTCATACAAAACCACTAAGGCTCCAAAATCGCCATACAAAAAGGACTTTGGGATTATGAGCCGTGTGCATTACAGAATGATTACTTTCAAAAGAAAATTTATATGCGTGGTCAGTTTGAGATTAAGTATGCATTAAAATAAAGATTGACTGTCTAGATGCGACAGTATTCTCTATTCCCGACATTTTCAGTGCAACCCTCGTATTTAGGTGTAGAATGTAAAATGTAAGTGTCGTTCCACGTCGGGGCGAGCCTGGCGCCCCGCCAGCAATATGCCGCGGACGTGGACAAACTAGCCATCGAATTTTTACAACCTAGGTATGTTTTCACATAACTATTTCAATAGTTGGTTTACTTTAGCTAAGGTGGTTTTTTATTTTTCGGCATCTGTAAACAATGAGTATTTATATAAGCGTCGGCAGGAGAGTTGAGGTGAACTATTAAGGGGCCCACTGATTAAGAGTCCGCCGGACGGTATCGACCTGTCAGTTGTTCGGCACTGTCAAAATTTTGTTCTAACTGACAGGCCGATACCGTCCGGCGGACTGTTAATCAGTGGGCCTCTTTACACACACAGCTACACACTATGTATCTTATTGCAACGGAAGTAAATAAAAAAATGAGTGAATCTTTATTTAAGTGACGATAGACCGTTGACCAAACTTTCTGGTAAATCTTGATCAGATGACTGTTAAATGCCATCGGTACGCAAGAAAACCGCTGTTTTCAAACATGAAAGGCTGTCGTGTGTGCGACCTCAACTCTGGTGCCGATACCTATATTTGCAAGGCGGGTAGATATTGCAGTAAGTAAGGTTTTGCTCAGTATTTATCGGACTTACTGCCTTACTGCCGGAGGTATTTACTGCACCAGCTTAGTCCGGTAGTTATGACATACTAACTTTAGATATAAGACGCTGGAGTAGTATGTTGGTACCCTATTTACGAGTATAAACTTTGTATTTTAACTCTTATGTATTCCCAGTGGTAACTAATTTGATTGTACTAGTTCAAAACAAGTCATGACTTTCTTTAAACCTAATGAGGTTTAAGTAGTTAAAGATGAATATTATCCACTCGTTGATTTATATTAATGGAAAAAGATACACAACGTCGCAGAAATCCAAATAAAGGATCCTTACAGATTACATAGAAGTTAGTTCATTAATAGGACTATTAATAGACTTTTGCGAACCCGTTGATGTAGGTGTAAATGTCATGGTAAATACCTGTTAAAGGAAAGATGTCAGAAAAATATACCTACAAGAAAATTGATCCACCGACAAGGGTTGTTAAATGGAAATAAAATGATCATTAGACATCTAAACCTATATAATATGAAGAGCAATAATATTTACGAATACAGGTAACATCGCTTTTAACTACACCTTAGCATCACCAACTTGACAATTGTCACTTGACAATGATATTCCTTGGATCCAAGGTTTGGATTGGGTTGGGTTGGGGTTGGGTTGGGGTTCTTGGGTTTCTTTTGGATTATAAGTAATGATGGTATCTACTTAGTATCAATGAATACTGGTTACAGCTAACTATGTAGGTAAAGGTGTCAATATATATATAAACAATTAAACCGCATTTAAACAAAAAAAAATATATTACTTCATAGATTTGACAATTTAGGTTTTAAGTTCTAACACGACACGAGTCTATTTTGCCCCCGGAAAACTTTAAACTGAACAAATTTTCCCCGTTCCTTGCAACGTTTATCTGCCGCAGCAAAGCTATGCATCAGGGATGTTGCGAATATTCGCATCCGCATCCGCATTATTTTCAAAATTCGCATCCGCATAAAATCGATGCGGAGCTTAATGCGGATGCGGATGTCGAACAAGTCGATATAGGGACATCTATAGCGGCGGTGTAAGTGGTAGGTAATTTCGTCATTACCTATAACGAAATCGTCTAGATCCAGAAAAGTTGGCAAAGTTATTGTTTATTAAATATAACGCACCTATATTCTTGCTCAAATACTAAACGTTACGTTTTTTAAATAAAAAATACTAAAATGTAATATTTTACTCGTTTTAGGTAGGCACCTAATCTTTACATCCGCATCCGCATCTACGGATGTGAGCATTATAGAGTAGAGTAGGGGAGACCGAAATGAGTTGTGACAGAGGAGAGTTGTGACATTGTCGATTTTTTGGAATCTAATAACTGTTAGTGAGCTCGCAACAGTGTGCGTTTGTTAGTTCGCAACTTGAACTAACAAACGCGCGCTATTGCGACCTAGTTTATAGTTAATAGATTCCAAAAAATCGACAATGGCACAACTCTCCTCTGTCACAACTCACCTCAGTCTCCCCTAAAGCTGACGGGTCCGCGCGGACGGGCGTCAGCTTTATCATACAATTTGGCGGTGCGGAGCGTTTCGCACGGACGGTCGGCGTGACACTAAAACCAGCCTAAATATACGCATCCGCGGATGTCAAAAAATCTGCATCCGCAACATCCCTGCTATGCAATGCACTACAAAATGTAAATCGCTCGTGCCGCGCTAAACTCGTCGCGACGAACTAACTCCGGCGGCCGGCTGCGGCCGGACGGTGGCGTTCTTAACGGCGCTATTAAAATTGCATTCAAGTGGTTGCGGGTTTCGGTATGCGGAGTCGGGGTTAAACATGGGAAACGTAAGTAGACGATTCGGAAAATGAATTAGAGATTTACTAGATACGATATAGTAAAAATATGTGACGTCCCACGGGTAAAGATACCTTATGGCAGTTACCGCTTACGGTCCAATTTTATTGCGGCGCTATGCGACGTAAGCGCCAGCCGCCATAAGGTCCCTTCGTCACATAACTTTACTATTTCATATCTAGTGAATCTTTAATTCATTTCCCGAATCGAGCCGTTACATGCTATGCTTACATGCTATAAAACCATTACGAATTAAGATATACCTACAATATTTGGCTAAAGTAGTTATGGATATATATGTCGGAGCGTGACTCCAGAAGGACGTATTGCAGCGTTACAGTTCATAGTTAAAGACGCCTGTATAAAGTCGATTAGCAATGTTTGGCTACGTATTACTGGGTTGTAACGAAATTCATAATGTTGAGTAGAGAGTAACGCCATCTATTGGCGTGTTGTTGAACTAAGATGACAGGTAGAAGGCTTTGGAACGTCAAGAGGGTTCTCTTGGGTGAAGGTAGGCACGAGTTGGTAGTTTTGTCGTTATGTTGGTGGACCGGTCGAGCAGGTGTGCCTGCTCGACTTAAAAGGCGGGAGCGGTGAGGCTCCGTAATCAGACTTGATTTGACCGCGCTAGAGATCGGACGTTAGCCAACCTCGTGCCTAATTCGCCACGTTCTTGAAGGCTTATACCTGAAGGATTATTCTGAAAGCTTATAGAATCCAACGTTCTTTAACCATTTAGCTAAGTGTTTTATTCCAAGTGTTATTTTGATTTCTTACGTGTGATTAGAAGCTTACCTTTGTAAAATAAAGAGAAGAAGTGTTGTTTTGAAAAGATGTGTCCCGCCGAGTTTGTTGCCGGTCCCATATTGGGATACCCTTCTCCAATAGAGAAGGAATTAAATCTTCTCGGGTCAGAGGTGTACGGTTGGAGCCGGCCTAGCTTGATTTGAATAAAGACTTGAACGATTTTATGTGATCCTTTTATTTGAGTGCTATCCAAATACATCCCAATAGCGACTAGATATTTTAGTAGGCACTAGTATGGTTAACAAGTCCGAAAGTTTATTTCATGCACTGGTAGCATACTGGGTTAGCTGTGAAGTAATACATTGAGATACTACGCCCACCCGCCATCCTGTGTAAACACCCGTGCTGCCTGGTGCCATCCGTCATCAGAAGTGGGATGCCGAGTCTCATGTATTGCTTACAGAGCCACGTGGGAGTGCGGTGTATTTACGGTGTGTTTTTGGTGACCTACATCGAGACACGTGGTAATGAAGCAGCTGTGCAGAATCTTCTGTGATGGAGATTTGGAAATAAAAGGACAGTAACAGCCAGCTACGATAAACCACATCGTGCATCTCGCCATCTGCCACAGTAACGGCAACTGCAAGGCGGAAAGCGTCAGCCTTCGTGCTTGGGTTGGTCTTCACCACCACGACCTTTGACTTGGACACGTGCATCATACTTTATTATCTGGTGAGCAGTTCACATTTCGTTGGGGTTATTTTGAGTTGTTTTACTTCAGATTGGAACTCTTGAGCGAGTTTCTGTTTAAAGCTAAAGTAGAAAGCGAAAGTAAGATGAGCCGTTGGTGCGGCGCTATTTGATGTTGATTTAAGATAATTTTGTGACAATGGATGTTGAAATTTAATGTGTATGGTATAGTTGGTATACCATTTGAATAGAGATTAAATGCGATCATTTGGAGTTGTGAGTTTCAATACACATTGTCACAAGGTCTCAAGTGCGCACGGTCAGAATAACCGAGCGAAGTTACTGTCTATTGTAGTTGTAATGGTTAAAATGTGTGATCGTGCAGTTCATAATGCTCAATTACAGTCAGTCAGATTACACTTACCAAGCGTAGACGTAGGCGTAAAACACCGGAAGTAGATTTTTATGTTCTTTTCCGTTGCTGTGCGGCCACACGTGGTGGCGTGCGTTTGGTCTGTGTCATCGGCTGGTGTTGCTAAGTGTAGCATTGCTAGACGATCGGATGGTGGTCCGGTCGTGCATTCATGATGATGGTGGTCATTGTGAGTGTAGCATTGCTAGATGATCGGATGGCGGTCCGGTCGTGCATTCATGATGATGGTGGTCATTGTGAGTGTAGCATTGCTAGATGATCGGATGGCGGTCCGGTCGTGCATTCATGATGATGGTGGTCATTGTGAGTGTAGCATTGCTAGATGATCGGATGGCGGTCCGGTCGTGCATTCATGATGATGGTGGTCATTGTGAGTGTAGCATTGCTAGATGATCGGATGGCGGTCCGGTCGTGCATTCATGATGATGGTGGTCATTGTGAGTGTAGCATTGCTAGACGATCGGATGGTGGTCCGGTCGTGCATTCATGATGATGGTGGTCATTGTGAGTGTAGCATTGCTAGATGATCGGATGGCGGTCCGGTCGTGCATTCATGATGATGGTGGTCATTGTGAGTGTAGCATTGCTAGATGATCGGATGGCGGTCCGGTCGTGCATTCATGATGATGGTGGTCATTGTGAGTGTAGCATTGCGAGATGACCGGATGGTGGTCCGAACATGAGTTCATGATGACGGTGGTCATTGTGAGCTTTATAGATTTAACGAGTGTAATTTAAACACAGTACATTTGTGCAGACGCTGGATGCGGGTGGCTTCCAACCGATACGAATGGAGGTCCAAGGGGGAGGCCTATGTTCAGCAGAGAACGTCTTATGGCTGAGATGATGATGACATTTGTGCAATTGCTGTTGCGATCATTAGATCTAGATTGATTGAAAGACTGTCTTTGGTGACCCTGTTTTTGTTTTATCTACCCCGACCGTATAATTGGTCAGGTTAGCCGAGCAATAAGAATCAAATGTGATCATTGATTTTATTCGATGATGAATGAGACCCAAATTGTTGGTCAGGAGTGACCGAGCGATATGATACTGTGCTGTGTATCTTGTTTCAGAAGCAAATGTATACACCCACACACGAGGACGTGTGTACCGCAGGACGGCCGTGTCGGAGCGTGACTCCAGAAGGACGTATTGCAGCGTTACAGTTCATAGTTAAAGACGCCTGTATAAAGTCGATTAGCAATGTTTGGCTACGTATTACTGGGTTGTAACGAAATTCATAATGTTGAGTAGAGAGTAACGCCATCTATTGGCGTGTTGTTGAACTAAGATGACAGGTAGAAGGCTTTGGAACGTCAAGAGGGTTCTCTTGGGTGAAGGTAGGCACGAGTTGGTAGTTTTGTCGTTATGTTGGTGGACCGGTCGAGCAGGTGTGCCTGCTCGACTTAAAAGGCGGGAGCGGTGAGGCTCCGTAATCAGACTTGATTTGACCGCGCTAGAGATCGGACGTTAGCCAACCTCGTGCCTAATTCGCCACGTTCTTGAAGGCTTATACCTGAAGGATTATTCTGAAAGCTTATAGAATCCAACGTTCTTTAACCATTTAGCTAAGTGTTTTATTCCAAGTGTTATTTTGATTTCTTACGTGTGATTAGAAGCTTACCTTTGTAAAATAAAGAGAAGAAGTGTTGTTTTGAAAAGATGTGTCCCGCCGAGTTTGTTGCCGGTCCCATATTGGGATACCCTTCTCCAATAGAGAAGGAATTAAATCTTCTCGGGTCAGAGGTGTACGGTTGGAGCCGGCCTAGCTTGATTTGAATAAAGACTTGAACGATTTTATGTGATCCTTTTATTTGAGTGCTATCCAAATACATCCCAATAGCGACTAGATATTTTAGTAGGCACTAGTATGGTTAACAAGTCCGAAAGTTTATTTCATGCACTGGTAGCATACTGGGTTAGCTGTGAAGTAATACATTGAGATACTACGCCGACCCGCCATCCTGTGTAAACACCCGTGCTGCCTGGTGCCATCCGTCATATAAAAGAGAACCTAATTTATTTTCTCCTCCAGACTAACGCTTATTTTAATTAAAGTGAAAATACAAGTAGGACGTGTATTTTTTACTAACTTTATATTAAAATGCTCAGATACTTACATTTCCAATTACAATGTTTATGAAATGTTTTACTTTCAATTATACTCGCAAAAAAAAACAAATGAAAGGGGGAACTAACTTAAGCGTTCCTTTTATTTTGACTGCGCGGAGCCACGATTTAATTACCCTACTGCTTCGCAAATATCTCAACACCCAATTAACCACCTCTTTGATGTTGGTAACGAAACAAAATAGCCGTGTGTTCAAGAGCCGTATTCAGTCAAACAAAATTTATATGATAAATTTCTGTAAGTCGTACGAGAAAAGGAAAAGCCGTTCAAGGCTTCTTATCTCATATGTAGAGTAAAGTTAGAACTTGTGAATGTGCATGCGCTAGCAAACAACACCCTTACTACCCGTACGGCCGTGATCAATAAATAAAGTAGTAGAAGTAGTAGTAGCAGCAATAATCACTTTATTTTACATAACAAGTTAAAATACGATGTTAATAATACTACACTGTACTTAATTGAGCCAATGGAACAATTATACTTTCATAAAACTGTCGCACGCGATCACTTGGTCGACGGTCATCCTCTAGCGAGATCTGGTGGTTAGCTAGCAATAATTTCTTAATTAAATTATGCCCTACTAATGAGAATTAACCATTTTTGATTCGACATCTAGAGTTATAAAAACCGAACAAGTGCGAGCCGGACTCTCTCACCGAAGGTTCCGTACTTTTAAGTACCGCGGCAACAGAAATAACATCATCTGTTAAAATTTCAACTGTCTAGCTATCACGGTTCATGAGATACAGCCTGATGCCAGACAGACAGACGGACAGTGGAGTCTTAGTAATAGAGTCCCGTTTTTACCGTTTGGGTGCGGAACCCTAAAAACTAAACACAATAAGCGACACAAAAGGTCTCAAAGAACGACACGTTTGGTATAATTTTGATACGTCCAATGCATATTCAAGAATAAGACCCCAGTTGTCGGAACAATTTTCATTAGCGTGTTACGTGACTGCATTATTAAGGGTATGAATGGCAGGCCCCTTGGTCTTTTGACTGAAAAGTTTCGTTATGGAGATTGCGTTGGAGAGTACAGCTACTAAAATGTACGCGAAACCTTAATGGCTTTATTTTAAGCGAATTTTACTGGCATTTAGAGCGTTGCTCCCTTGTGGCCCCCTCATACTAGTAGTTTAGGTATAACCTGCAACATAATGAAAGGCATTAAATACGAGTGTGGGTCTGTTGGTGTATGAAAATCGCTATGCTCATTTTCTATCCAAATGTTATTTAGTAATTCACTTTTAATTGTACGAAATAAGAATAGGTAACAGCAAATATATCTTAGAAAGGAGTACACATGCGAACTTATACTTATGAGGGATCTCATAGATTGCTCTCTAGCCTCAAAAATTAATCTATATCCATAAGTTTATTAAATCAAACAATATAAGAATTATTGTGTTATTAATTGCATGTTATCTGGGGTTAAACTGTTAACAGTATAAAACGGTTTGAGCAATCTAACCCTCCCAAGAAACAATCTCTCAAAACCCTTCATGGTTTTTTTTTTTGCTTTTTGTGTCATGTATCTATGCTGTACAATTTGGATCACAAATTTTACGATTATTAGGTTTAGCCAGTGAGCTGCCAGCATAACTATTGTTAACTTCATCTGGTGTTGGTGTTAAGAACTAATTTCGCCCGGGGCGAACGGGGTCGGGTTGCAAGTCAACTAATGTTTACTTTGCCCCAAGTTACCCTGCTCGATAGGAACTTCGGGAATTCTAGAACAAAAACAAGGGCCAGAGGCGTTTATTGTTACAAACCCATTTATATTAGTTATCTATACTTTATAATATTAATTTCGTGTTACGGTTTTCTTTAGTTTAAGCATTATTTATGGTACAGTCGTGCTTAGCAGAAACTGTCTGAGTTTTAAAGGAGACATTAAGGTATTTGTACAGTCAGCAAAAAAAGTAATGGATCAGACTACGGGTCAAAAGTGTCTACCATTCTCTAATACTCGTAGCATTACAAAACGAGATATGTATGTACAATTTGACTGTGAAAGTTACTTTTGAACACGAACTGTAGGGACAGAACAGAAACTTTTGAAGCGTTGATATATATCCGTTAATATTGATGCTGATTGTACAGTACACATCTTCATTAGAGTTGGACAAATTGAACTTATCTAGAGTAAATGGAACGCAAGTTGACCATAGATATACATAAAATTATATTAGAAATTCGTATCATCCATATTCAAACCTTCCAAATTAAAGGCCTATAAGATATTAGATCTCTTATTTCACCTTTCCTTTAGCATGTCCTTTTTGTGTAAAAAATATTATTTAAGTTGATTTCATACACACATACCTAAAACACATAAATTCACAGTAAATCCGGTTACAATTGTAAAGATGTCGTTTATTTCGGGGTTTCAGCAAATAGCCCCTTTACAGATCGACCGTACAAAATCGCAGGCATTTTGTAGCTTTTAGCATTATGGGTTCTGATTGCCCACCTGATAGAGAGCGAAGCTTAGTCACAGTCAGAAAAAGGTCAGAAACATTCTGCTACAGGTAGCAAATTCGTAAAATGGAATGCAATAACCCCGTCCGACTCAACACGGTAATAAATAGACTGGATTTATCAAAGAGCTACCAATAAAGAAGATCACTAATATCATAAATATACGAGTAGGTATCCAATACTTTGCTACTCGTATCGGTGAGCTTGTAATCTATAGAATCTTCGCCATCAATTCGAATAGATATCCCTTTGATAGTTTTTCTTAGGTGAAAGTTACACTGGAGGGATTTTATCTTGTCATCCCTAAAACTTCATGTGATTGAGAGATAGGAAAAAATAGAGGTTTGATTTGACTTATAGCTAGAACAGTCAGTAATTGTGACAGTCATTTTGTAAATAAAGTTATACATTGATAATGACAGATCTTTAGCAGTTTTTCGTAATATTTACTTAATAAGTTTTCCAAACATCTTTGAATTATTTTTAAGGAACACGACTCGAGAGTAATTAGGTATCTGGTTATTAACTACATACAATGTTTATCGAATTTATTGATAAATTTGTTTTGAAAGATACATCGGTAATTATTATTACTTCATCTTTTCGTAATCTTAAATATGTAGGTATTCTACGAAAAAACTTAAATTACGAAAGTAAAACGGATGTTACATTATCTCATAGGCTCATAAAATACTAAGTTTGCTAGCTTTTAATAACACGCGTGATTCTAAATAGCTTTGGGACACGTAGAGGTATATTAATTGATTCAGGGGTCAAGAGTTTATTTCACGATATTTAGTTAATGTTTTAAACTTTTTTTATGCGTCAAGCCCTTATATTATAACCAGATGAATTGATAAATAGTACTCCAATTCCCTTGATGGATATTAATTGGACGCTTTGCCCACAAAGGCACGAATAAAAGATTTATATGAACTGTATCAGTTGCCTCATTTGCGTTGATTTTTAGAACAAGCAATACATCCATGTCGATAAGTGGACAAGTTATTTTGAACATTTTTTATGCCTTTGATCACACGCATTATTAAATTAAATCCTAATATTAAAAAACATATTTGACCATTGTAAATGTTTTTTTTTTAATTTCACTTAGAGATGGAGTAAGAATTTTGGTTATACATGAATATAATACTCGTAAACAAACTAAATAAATGACTTTGTTATAAAGCTATCTAAACAATGTTAATGAAACAACGGTATATTTTGCAACATAACGGTCCAGTGATGTACGTGTTTCAAAATTAATTAAAGTGGGTGTGTATGTGGCATGGAGCCAAGGGTTGGAACGCTTGGAACTGGCGACGACTGTATGAGATTTAGCTGTCATCCTTTAAAAAGCCAAAGATTCTACTAGTACATCAAACATAAAATTTTAATTTTACACAGAGCTGGAACAATTTTTTTTTCCAGTTTACTGAATACTGGGTTGCCAAACTATATATAGGCCGGATTTGAACTTTAATACACGTCTAGATTACTCTAGATAAGATATTATGGATCGGATATGTCAGGATCAAAAGTCACATTTTCGTTTGAAGAAACGTATATTCGGATATGTCAGGATCAAAAGTCACATTTTCGTTTGAAGAAACGTATATTAAAGTTCGAATCAGGCCGTATAATTCATCATGTATCAGATGTAGCTGGCCAGACGAATTATTAGTGCACGAAACAATAATAATGCTTTTATTATCGTTTGTTCAAACCTTATTTGATTCTATAGATTTATTTATAACTTTAACATTTATTTCATTCACCATTTTTAGGAAAATTACCAACTTAGTTACACCACCTGCTGCCACCTACATCTTCTTGTAAACTTCCATTGCGACACATAATAAATGTTACCCTCCCTTTGTTAACAGTTTAATTAAATTTGTCTAAAAATAATAATATAGCAACATTATTTTTCCTGTAACAACTTATCTAATTTACATCGTTGTATCAATCAAATTTATGTGAATATGTGGCAGCTGTCCTGTACACCAACAATGACCATAAAACTCCTACAGACGTAATCTCAGTTTTAATTTTTATTGGCAATTAAACAATTAACCCTTTAAAGGGCATAAAAGATCTTAATACACGCTCCCCTCCGGGAGATGCGAAATTTTATACCCATTCACTGCATTGTACCTCCGAATATTTAAGGGTTGTTTTTTACGAGGACGGAGATGAAAGCGTTTGGCCTAAGTGAATGCCAGCTTTTACTTTTTTTCGTGATGCGATGTTTGTGTAATATGAAAAGATTTGAATCCCCTAATATGATTCGGAGAGTTACCGTGTAAGGTTATGTCTAGGACGTGAGCTATATTAGGTGCCTTTTGGTTCCATGGTTGCTGCCTAAGGAAAGACGCCTTGCTGCGCTAGCGCTTTATAATATAATGTGATAGACGGCTAATTTAAACAAAAAGGCGATGCTTTAACCTTTAGTATAATAGTATGCTCCTGTCAAAAAATTGCAGTTTGAATAGCAATCATGACAACTTTGTGTTTAAGTTGAATAGATATAAATTATTGTGTAATAATAAATATAGTGTACCTACTAGTAGTAAATTCTCGTATTTATTTAAATACGTGATCCCGATTCACTCTTGTTCCGACAGCTAAAACAAAGGGGAATATGAGAAGGGGATTTGCAGTGATGGCCGCCCTAGGCTACTGAACAAAACTAGCTGGCAGTAAGAACCCTATATTGCTGATGGGGTTAGTACAAAGGTTCCAATAAGTACTGGTAGGGTTCATAGATATACTATAAGTATGTATGTTTATTGTTTATATAACCATATATATAACGTTCCCTTACCCCTTGACTAATAAGTTATGGGATTAGACCCCGCGATTTGATATAAGGATACTTTTTTATATTTACATAAATAAGTATTGAAGATACAAACATGCATTAATTTATTATTTTAGAATATTGTAAGAGTAAGTGATGCTTGTTATAATTATTTATTATTTACTACATTCGAGAGCCACTCATTTGGAATTATAGGTTTTAAAAATATCATACTACGTATAATGCTACCAATACCAGGGGCCATCTTCCTCGCAAAACTGTATTACGAGCGAGATGCATACGAAATCTCTCTCATCTTAATGTTTTTATCTAGATTGCATCATCAGCTACTGCTTCGAAGCCTAGGATTTACTTTCCAACTTTCTCTCCTCCATGCACGTCCTTCACCCTTTTTGTCATTCCTTCTATATCATGGGCGATGATGTCATCCCTCGCAACATGAAGCCAGCACCTCTATGGCTGTATTCTTTCACGAGAAGTACCGTAGAATAGGGTTACTTTGATTCACGGGGTAACATTGATCATCGATTTTTGAGGAATAGGGAGTCGATTTTTGAACGCGAATTTAAACATTTTATGATATGGATAGAATAGCAAAAATAGATGATGAAATCGTTCAGAAACGTATTCCTTATAGTTCAAAAATCGATGATCAATGTTACCCCACGAATCAAAGTGACTCCAGTTTATGGTATTCGAAGTATTAGTGAGTACGCCTTCAGGGTAAATAAAAGATTGTAATGACTTTTATGATTTATTTAATAAAAATCTCTTTTGACTTGAACACGGTCGCTAAATTCTTACAGACAGTAAAAGAAATATAACATTGAGAGTGTTTACCTCTTATCAGTCCAGCTTAGCACAATAGTTACATACCTATTTACTTAAGTCTCACTGACTGATTCAAATATGAATTTAAATTAATAATTATTTACAATCATTATAAATATGTATCAATAAAAGGTAATATTAGACACTTGTCACAACTAGGTAGACTGGCAGTGTTAATGTGCAGGCAGTATATAGTTCCGGGGTGTTTAAAATAAATAGGATATAAACAATGGGTAGAGCAATTGATTATATACAACATTTTTCATACAATGTCCATTCAGTGTTCTATTTATATTGCTCTGTAAATAATATTCCCTTTTTAATGTTGGCTAGAATAAATATTATATAGGTATAACTAATGGCCCTATTCTAACTTTAAGATACATCAACTAATAGATCTAGAAACGATATGAATTAGATATGTCAGTGTCAAATGTGACGTTTCTTCAAACAAAAACGTCACTTCTAATCCATATCGTTTCCAGATCTATTAATTGACGTATCTTAAAGTTCGAATCCGGCAACTTCGAATCGACTTCAAATGCACCCTATGTAATTATGTAGGTAGATGAAAGTTCATGTGACATGGTAATAAATTAAATAACGATGAGCTATAAATAAGTAGAAAGAATAAAACTTACGTGAAGGTTTAAGAAAATTTAGAAATAGCGTACATATTTAGGTACCTAAGTGACAAGTGTCTAATTTATTTTTTTACCAGCAATTATATTGTTCACATCCTTACTTTTTAGGTAAATGGTAAATTACAACATTCTAGTAATTGTGATTTCAGAATAAATACAAAGAGAGTATAAATTGTGCTCCTTTGTTTATATTTGAGTGCAGATTTATATAAATATTGTCAAATCGTAAATATTTTTTATCTCAATCACTCAAATATAAAACATTCTTTTCGATTGCTGCAAAATTGAGATGTATTTTAGGTTTTTTACCACTATAATATCTGTGATATTTTTTTTATAAAAGCCTTTCAAATAACGATGCAAAAAAGTTTCCGTAACAAAAAAACAGTGCACTGTATGCTTACGTATTTACAAAATATACAATTACACACTAACAACTATTAACAATGGACTCGAGAACAACATTTTCTTTAAAAAACGATATTTTTACACAGATTCTTAGTTTTAAATAAATATGTTGGACCAAAGGTTTCTTGACATGCTACTCGTAATGGTTCCTTACTTTTGAAAGTTTTGTTCAAACGTTAAAATGTTTTTATAATAATGTAATTGGTGCAAAATTAGGCCTGGAGCATGTTTCATTGAATAGATGGAGTCTAGCACTCTGTAATAATGATCTAATAAATAGTTATACGATTTTTTAATAAAAACTAGTGCTTAATATTGTACGAAATGGTGTTTTTATCTTGACAGCAACGTATGCGAACATTATCAGGCTTTATTAGGCACCATTAAAATTTACTAAAACAGCAGACAACAATACTTTTTACACATATCTACGTGTGATAGTATAGGTATGTATAGAAAAGTTACAGACAAACATCAAATAGTTATTTAATTAATATGTACCAGCTAATGCCAACGATTTCCAATTACCATTTACAAAATGCGATTTAACTGTGTCAGCCTTTTCATGTAGGTACCTAGTAACTACTAAAAATTGATAAGTAGTAACAACGTAGTCCTTACGTTTCTATGAAACGGTTGTCAAAACAACACAATATTTATTTAGGCTTTTCTATCACTTCAACGTATACTCGCCGCGTACTTTCCCGAAGTCTCTTGATTTATTTACACATGCTATTTTACATTTTCTTACACGATCGCACTGCAGTCTGTCTTTGAGACATACTGCAAGGTTTTCGTAATGGAATGTTTTTGTTGTGAGGTTTCTGATGTATCTACTTGGAGGGCAGAGGAGGTGCGCTTATCGCGGCCCGATCGTGAGGAGCCCTTCAGATGAGTTGGAGGCCGGGAGTGCGAGGGGCCTCGGCCCCTCAGCTCTGCGCTAGGGAATCCAGCGGCACCACCAGTTTTCCGTTGGAGTAGCTGTAACAAAGAAAAAACTTTAAACTAAACGGCGACGGTATTCTCACAGGTCTTATTTTACAAAACTTTTAAAGTTTACGTTGCTAAATGTAAGAAAACACTTGGAATTTTCTTATGAACTTTTCGAAGAGTTTCATTTACTGTTATGAAAGTTCTTAATAGAGATATTAACCTGTATGGTATAGTGGCTGTTCTGGACTTAGCTCGGCTTGGCCTACAGGCGTCATCTGCAACCAAGACCACACGTATTGTTTTGACATTTGTCTTGGCGGACTAATCAGAAACTTTGCCCTCGTTCTAAGTTACATCGTATTGCCGGGGCTTAATTAAGTGGTAGCGCATGCTATTGTCTCGGTTCTTGCGGAACAATACTTATCTTAAGTCGAAGTCGGTAGAAGTAATATCTCCGATACCTTAACGAGGGAACTTTGTATCGACTTTGTTAATCGTTCCTGACCCAGCCGCGCGCTCGTTATTATTGTTAATACTTTAATATTAAACATAAATGGTGTTAGATTTGTTGTTTAACCGAAAAACACGGAATGTTATGTTGTGAATGTTATTAAAGGGTTATTTGAAGTCCTCCATGAGGTAAAAAATATAATTTAAAATGGACGCGGCTTAGCCAATCGGGGTGGTAAATAAATAATAAAATCATTAGTAAAAAAATATTCGATTACAAGATGAAAAAAATGTTTTATTAGTAGATTAATGTTTGGCTAATTGGCAGGTGATTTGTGTAGGACCCTTACCATGGTGCGGCTAACATCGTTGTGAGAGGCACGCATCGCATGTGACCGGCTCGGCACGCCGCTTGCTCTGAGAGCCCTGCGACCCGGACTTACGCCGGAAAGTGTACCTAACGAGCAGACCTGCAATGCAAAATGCCGCACCGTTAACAAAACAAACAAACAAAAAACAACAAACAGAGCTACGCGCGCGCGTCCATCTGAAAACGCCCATGGGCGGGCGAAAGCGGGCGAAAATAAAACGGGAGTGATACTCTCAGGGGTTTTATGACTTGATATCGCGGAATCATTCGTGTTTTATGTAAGAACGGAATCGCGTATCTAAATTTTGTAGTGAATGTTATTTTGGTATCGTGTGTGGTATTTGTCAACTATGTAAAAAGGAAATGAATTGTTTGTTGATATTGGTTTAAAATCATTTGAAACTTTCGTATTGCATGCATTTAGCTTATCTTAATATTATGTGCGCACATGAATTGACTTACAACTTGATAAATGTTAATTAATTAAGTATTGTATAATGTTTTAGGTCAACTTACCAGTGAGACCGGCTTTGTTGATGCTGTTTGAGCTAGAGAAACCTGATATTTTCTTCCAGGACTTCTTATTCCAAAACCCCGTCGTTTTGGCGTCACCGCAGCTAGAACTGCGGGGCGAGGTGGTGTCCCTAGGGCAACGCACGCTGCATTCATCAGCGCCCAGTATGCGGACTCCGGCTCCGCGCGTGCCGTACGCCACCGCCGGTAAGTGAGGCACCGACCCAGTCGGCTTTCGTCGCAAACTGCCAACGTAACTCGCTCCACTGCTGCTCCCACTAAACCCGCTATCCAAATCCGGGGGATTACAGCTCGCAGGTGAAAGTAATTCATCTGTTGGCCCGACTCTTAGCAATTCTTCTATATTATCCCTATCTTCAGCTCGCTCCGAATCTGGTGATTCGCATTCTGGCATTAACATCGCTTCGACACTTAGATTTAGCTCTCCTAAAATTCTTTTGTGCCTCGACTCTACCCGGCGAACTTCCTCTTCTACGACGCTCCTGTCTAGAGAGACGAGCGATTGTCGTGGTGCGTATCTATGTTTAGGACAAGTTCTTGTTCCGTCTGTTATTTCTTCATAGATATTTTCCTCGGTTCCGTATCGAGTGACATAATTGTGACGTGCTGTACGATCTCGTGGTATCCCACCGCGTCCTCGATGTCTGTTAGCCTTTCTTGACGACGACGGCATTGATAAATGGTGATCATAGTAGGCATATGAATAGTCAACGGGCTCGAACCTTTCCATTGTAGCAGCAATATTGCTTCTGTTCCACGTTTGAGGAGGCGGTTCTCTTGACAAGTTAACAGCGGCTAGCCGAGCTGGTAGAATTTCATCCAAGTCCCTAGCACAACGCTCGTCAAGTGATTGCGCTCCATCGTCCTCTTCCCGCCTGTGCTTTCTGTGAGCTCGGCGACCCTGGGTGCGCGTGTGGCCACGCTCACAGTCCGACCCATGACCGTGATTATAATCAGGTGTATGACTACGATTATAATCGACCGGCCTGTGTTTACAATCTAAGGTATGATGGTAATCAGGTGTGTGCCTGAGACTGTAGCTTGAATTTCCTTCATAGTCAGATCGATCGTAAGAGGGACTCTCGTCGTTGCTCGTGTGGGGGTGTGGACAATCGGCGGCGATGCCTGATTCGGAGGAAGGATAGTCGTGTACTTCTGCGGTGGTGAGCACCCGGTCGTCGGGGCGTGCAGGCTCTGAGACGGCGTGGCGGTGGTGAGGCCTGGGTCGCGTGGTTTCGCGACAGCTGGCGAAGGTCCGCTGGAGCGCGGGCGTGTGCTGCAGCTGGTAGCGGCCGCACCTGGGGTCGTACACCGCCTCCCCCGACTCCTCGGGGCTTGGCGGCGCGCTTTGTGATTCCATGGCTCATCGTCTCATATCCAATCGGTAACTGTAAAGAAAAACAATTTTGTATCAGTTTCCAAATATCGAAGACATATACCACGGACACAGAATGGCTTTTAACAAAATTCTGCGTCCCATGCCGTGTTGTACTAAGGTCAATGAATTCGAAATTACGCGCTCCGTGATAAGGGTAGGGTAAGTGACGATCAACACCGTGGCCGACGTCGATATATCATCATCAGCCGACGGGTCATAAAAGGGATTTTACATTGTGTTTACGTTACATATCAAGATTTTACTGTTGTTTGAACATCAAACACCATTATACGGCACCAAATGAAATAACTTAGTGAGTAGGTAGTATAAACTTCGGCGAACTTGTGAAACATAACAAGGCAGTAATGAGGCCGTCGCTGTATATAATAAGGGGAATAAATTGGGAGGGCCGTGTTTTGTCACTTGTATCTACCGTAGTAACTTACTGATATGAAAAGACATACATAAAGTTACTACGTATTTCATTACAAATAAAAAAAAATTACTAAAATTCGGATTTTAATTATTATTTGTCTCTCTTATAAACTCACGGGTATATAATTAATTTGAATTCTTAATTTGAATAAGATGATAATTTTACTCTATTATCCTGCTTGTGTGTTACTTGGGACATCCCGGTCATTTGATTTATGAGCCCATATTGTCCCACTGTTGGGCAAAGGCCTCCCTCTTATTCTTCCACGTATCTCTATCCTCAGAAGTCTCCCACCAGAAGTCTCTGTCAAAAGCGTCGAGCTCGTCATCAAACGGATCTTAATACATATCTAATTTAAAATCAAAATTATGAAATGCAAGTTACAAAGAACACAGCAGAAGAATGAAGAAAATGTCTACTCTTTGCTTTGATATTAAATAGGCACTACATACGACATCACAGCGGACAAATATGTAACGTTAATATTATTTCCTTCAAAATACACATTCTTCATAACATCACCATTTTATTGCGATCCTTGCGTTATTGCGCGTTCCAATTTATTATGATAACGATAAGTGTCCGTGAACTAGAGAGTAAAGAGAGCATAGGGCGGGCACCCTCGTCGCCACGTTGCCATGGCAGCGCTTCGGTTAGTCCCGCGGTTTATAGCCGGGCTTCCGTCCGATATTCCTTGCATCTAAATCATCATCAGTGCTGGGAAACGCCTCGTAAAGCGCCCGTTGACCGTCCGGCTGTACTCTAAATCGAAAGAGAAAGGTAGTAACAGCGTGTGAAACGTATACATTGTTACTGCCTCGCCTTCCGACGGCAGAGTAATTCGTTATGCCCACCGTCGCATCGTCGCCCAGGGATTTCTCGCTACAATTGCGTATGGGCCGTAAAGACGTCCTATCTATAAGTGGACTCGTATACGGGTGTCACAATTTCGGTCGGTGATTGCCCGTTTAGCGTGGAATATCAATGGATAGTGCAGCATTATGCTTTTTGTTGCTACAGTAGATATGCCAATATAGTTGTATGTTTGTGATTCCTACTACAATAGGTATTCCTATAAGTTGTCAGCATGTTTTTTTGTACTTTTATTTAACATAATTTTTTTAGTAAATCAAGCAAAATCCTGAATCATTAATGGCAATTCCCCCAATTTATTCCAATGTGATATATTGTTCAGTAGGGAATTTTATTCCCCCTTTGTGTCCCCTATGGCATAACTAACGATAAAAAAGATCGCATCGCCTCATAATCGCGACGTAATTGCAACAAAATGAATGACGACAGTTGAATTGCATTTTGATCCGTTCACGGTGATTATTATAACAAATAGTTGGTGTCCCTTTTTGGCTTTTTCCTGAATAAAAATATATTATTTTCTGAACCCTAGATCTTCCTCCCAGATTTTTGCTATAAAAAATGGTTTACATAAGTATATGATATGAAAATACGTACATTTATACGTTAGGCGTTTATTCCTCAAGAATTTTTACAAAGTTACCTAGTTATACACTTTTTACCCGACTTCAGTTCCAAGAAGAAGGAGCTTCTGTATTCGGTTGTGGCTATTTAATTTAGGCAGTTTAATTTTAATTTTTTAAAGTATTTCATTATAGTTTCTTTCACACCCTATTCAATAACTAAGCTTCCGCATAGCATTGCTAAGCGAACCGATCAAATAAGTTATCCAACGAGAAACGGCACCCCATCGCGACTCTCGCCATTGCATAGACTTTATTATTCAGCCAAAGCCATTTCATATTCAGATGTTACTAGTATTTGTATTTTTTAAGTATATCAGTACTATCAGTAGGTACACATTAAACGTAATTACAATATCCTTAGGCAATTATTGCGATTATTTGTCCATAAAAACACTAGTACGACTCATAATACATCGTCTCTAATAACACGTTCTTGTACATTGTTTCTAGCAATTAGATTAAAAAGCGAAATGTATTCTATATCTTGTTCGACATTCCTTTTTTTACAAGATTCATTTTACACCGTGTGTAGTCCAATGTTTGCAATGACCAGACCTAAATGTTGTACCTAGTGTAAGGTAGAGATGTCGATAGTTGTTGTTATAAGCACTTGAGTAAAAAAGGAATTCGAAAATACAGGCTTGGCAAAAGTCCAGATGATCAGTCGAGTGTCTCCTCACAGTTGGATCGTTAGTGAGATGACTAATAAAATAACTATCAAGCGTAGTAATATTTTATATTACCTTCACGTGTTACTTAATTTATAGTGAATTTGGACATTTCAAACGTGTGTTCCAAAGAACACGTAGACAAAACGAGAGAAAGTACCAAGATAGAAGGAAATTATGAACCTGGTATACCTACGTGTCTTGAATTGCAAGATTTTTTTAAATTAAACAATTCCTTTAATTTCCTACTTTCTAAAGACTAGTTTGGCTTACCCTTCGGCGTTCTGAGAGAGTTTGGTAACTGGGCTGCTCTATTTTTAGTTTCAAAGTACATTGTACTTATATGTTCGTACAAGTGAGTTGTAAAAGTCAGTTGTAGCAATGAAATGTATTGAAAATACCATATTTGGCGAGAAACGTTATCCCCTGCTGTGTTTGACTAAGATCGGACCACGCAATCTAGCAAATGGGGTAATGTAACTGCCTCTACTCTGAACATGGTCTAGCTGATAATTTTACAAGGCATGCCTGGGCTTACATGAAATGTTTTAACATTCTACGTATATTTTAATTAGGTACGGGTTTTGACAATGACATTTATGATATGACTATATAATAATATTTTTGCAAAGCTATTGGTATAAAGGTACATAATATTTAATATGAAAATGTTAATTATGGTTAACTTTATAATCTATAAAATAAAAAAATAGATCAACCAGAAATAATTACAGCCGGATAAATTACAAAGTACTCACTTGAACCATGGAATGTATGTTATCCGTCGTGAGTTTTTAAATCTCAGTGCATGTCCAATCGACGTAAGTACAGCGCGGGGTGACTCATCCACTTTATGCCTTCGACATCATTTAATTTGTCACAGGCCATCTAGTTTTAAGCGAACGTAAACCTTCGGTCATTGTGTATTGTTCGTTTCGAAATGATTCTCTAACGGCATCGGTCTGTACTCGTCTATTAATAATTTTAATGGTATCGTTTGTCCTACACACATCTCTTTTGTCCCAACATTATTTTGTAACTGTGTAGTCTGTACATAATAAAATATGTATATTAATTAATTTAAATTGATTGTACAGTTAGGTATATTGACTAAGAAAAAACATGTTATGTATATATTGTAATAAATACTCTGATCATAGTGATCATCGATTGTCCATTTTAAACCGGAGGCTGGATTATTCTGATTGTAATATCTGGCTATGAATTTGATAGATTGATCTATCACCTGTAAATAGTGACATTTCTGGTTTCCAGATAATTACTTAAAAAACTTATTACGATATATTTTTACAGAATTTCAAATTTCGGAATTAAATATACAATAATTTACCAGTAGGTTGATTAGTAAATTAATGATTATTTGTACCAACTTGTTTGTTACAAAAAAAAAACAATTTATTTCAGACTTTAGGTCCATTGGGGTTAGTATCATTATTACTAAACTTAAAATTACAGCTATGTCATTCGAAACAAAGGCTGAAATACGTTAAAGCAGTAATTCTCAGCTGAAGGGCTATTTTAATGGCACTCCAACCGGAGACCATTAAGTGGTATTTCCAACGGTTACTTCCTAAACAGCACATATCACTCTTTATTCACAATGAGATATAAGCCTTACGGCTTTGAAAATTAGGTCGATTTTACATTATGTTGAAATGGTAATGTATGTATGTATTTTAGGGATTCCATAGCAGATTCGTGGAGATCTCTACATTTTATTACAAAATGAAGTTAATAAAATGTGCGAAAATATCCCTGAAACTGTTGCATAACTCAAATATGTGAGATAATTTCGTAATGTAAGCCTATATGTATATGTTATGTGCCGCGTGTAACGTGTACTGATGTACTCGTATAGAAAATAAGTAATGAGCTTTCACGTGTCGTGTAATTTTGTTACGTATGTAATCGATTTATATTATTAGGAAACTTTTCATATTGTTTGTAATCCAAAGTACAAATCACACGCGCTCGTGAAAATTATAGTTAACTGGTTTGCGTTTTGTGATGGGTGTGTGTACTTATTTCAAAAATATTTGTTTATAGCAGTTATTGTATGAATCTCAAAATAGTAATTTGTAAAACCTAAATACATTAGTGATTTTTACGGCAGGCTGGATAATCAGATTACGCGAAAGCTGAGATTTAATTTAATTCGCTTACTTAAGCCCTTACAAGTTGTAATTAGACAAAATATTTAATTAGTTTTAACAATTGATGCTAACTTATCTCAACAGGTTTCAAGTATCAGTTAATTCGAAAACAAAGCTCATTTACGTCTAATTTCGGTGAACTAATTCTATTCAACATATACTCTAATTAAATCTGCTGATCTTTTATATGTTGGCTTAAATTGGCGGAGCAAGCGAATACGTAAGAATTGAGCCGTTAACGTGTATATGGGCCCGATTCGGATTTTGAAATAGATATCTATTAGATATCTTTTAGACATCACCAAGATACGATAACGATATGTTTAAGATCTAACCTGTCAAATTTGACACTTGCGAGATTCTGGAGATACTCTTGAACGATTTCCACAGGATATGACTTAGAGACCCAATTCACATCTAATAGATATCTTACTCTATCTAACGTAAAAGTGACATTGGTTGCCCGAATTGCGCTGCAAAAGAGAACTAGTTGATATCTAAACTATAACGTATCTAGAATGGATCTAGTACATTTCGTCTCTTGGAATATCTTGAAGTTCGAATACAGCAGTATGTGCGTAAGTACTCGTTGTACTAAAGGCGGTTTCCACCATGCAGTGTGCGGCACTCTGCGGCGCACGCATATTCATTACAAAAATTCTTGTGCCTCATGTGGAATCCCGCCTTTAGAGTCTACCGAGTAATAATGGACTCAATCAATCATGAATTTATTTTTAGCAAATTCTCATTTTTTTTTAAAGTTCAGTACAAATCTCGAGGCAGATTTTCAGGCCTTTAAAGACTTGCTTTATTTTTTGGTATTCTTTTTTAACTAAAAAATGTTTCATGGCCTTTAAAATGTAGCTGCTACAACTGGAGAAAACTACAATAGTTAAAAATGGACAAACCTAAATCCCGTCAATATTAGGAAATATTTAAGAAAAGGCAAATCAAACAGAACACAGCAAACGATGGAATTGAGAGTTTGTTATGATAACAATTACATACTCAATTTCGTAAAACAAACACACGAGCTTACTCGACGTTAACACAAAGAGTTCATATATGCATACTAGAGGGGCAAGATTTCTACAATCGACAAACGCCTGGATTTTGTTTATACCACGTCGGTGGCAAACAAGCATACGGCCCGCCTGGTGGTAAGCGGTCGCCGTAGCCTATGGATGCCTGTAACTCCAGCACATGGTAATCAATTTAGAGTTTAGAGGATGTTTGCATAACTGTGGGAATTCGTGATTTCTGTACCTTTCTATGTTAAACACACTTTCTATACTTAAGTAATACTTTCTATAAACGAGTTTTACACATTATCATTTATTTATACGGGACTAAGTAAATTGCTTTAAAAATGAACACCCACTTTTCAAAGACATTGTCTATAAATAAGTTGATTTTTTGAAGATATTAATTATAAATTTGTTTTTTATGTTTAGACTTCAATACAAACAGAAAAGACATCAATCTAAAATAAAAACATGCAACCTAAAACAAACTGTGCCTTCTGTGTTGATAACTCATCTTACACGAGGTTACACCGCCGTTAAGCACATCTCTAATTTCGGAGAGCCGAGTAAATACACCCGTAAAACGAGTATGAACCGGGAATAATTGTTACGGAGTGAGCCTATCGTTTCTAATGTGTTCTTAGCTTTACTGAATTTTAATGACTTAAGTCTATTCCCCACTCGAGGCGCGGTGGTTGCAACATAAAGGTTCCGTCACACGTTTTCCGGGCGGGGCGTGAGCGCGGCGTGGGCGTTTTATATGCAAAAGCGGCGCGCCCCGCTTACGCCCCGCCGGGAAAACGCACCTGTGTGACGAAGCCTTTAGCATTTTCCCTCGAAGCATATAAATAAAACGAAAGAATAAAAGATTTCATGTTTAAAACTCATACAAATACAATTTATCATCACGAGTTAGGTATAAATGGATATAGAGTATGTTGAAGCTTATTTTATAAAACTTATTTCCCACCGAGCCGTAGTTATTAGGGTTAGCCAGAATAGAAGATTGAAATTACTTCGTAGCTACCAGTTTTGCAACAATTACTGAATTAATTAGATACGAGTACCTACGTGACCTAGGTACAGTATTTAGAAAGAAAGAAAATAAATTTATTTACCATCACAATATACTCGTAGTACATAAAAAAGAAAGGCATACAGACATAAAGTAAAACATTTGGAGGCTAAAATAGAATCCTCACTCAGCATAATGCCGAGGCAAACCGTGGCGCTGGTTTTCTGTGGGGACCTGACCTAATCTAAGGTTAATGGCGACACATACGCCAATGACAGACAATAGTACATTTCGATGCTAGTGCGGAAGGTATGTCATTACTTCACGAGTATCGAGATATCTTGCCACGAGCCGCAGGCGAGTGGCAAGACTCGGGACGAGTGAAGAATGACATTTCCGCACGTGTATCGAACGACGTTTTTTAATACAGTTGCGAAAAAATAATAAAAACATTGTTAATCGTACACTAAACAAAAGTGGTAACAGTGACAGCTCGGTTAGACGGCGTCTTTAAGTATATTATATCTATGGGCGTTTGGCAGCTATTCCGTTCCATTCAGTCAACTTATTAAGAACGGAATTTTCAATATTGAATATTAAAAAATAAACGTGTTATAATGATGAAGAGGTAAGTAATTAAATATGAAATATGTAATATTTTTCGTATTCTTACATTAACGGTAGGTTTTTATGCTGATTACGACGTTTAAAGGAAACTAATATTAACACTCATCAATAAGTAGTCGTGAATTGGAACAAGTATAAATTTAAAAAAATTGGAAAAGTAAAAAGCACTAGTTCGAGATAACCAACTTTCCGCACGCTAAACAGCTACGTAAAGTAGCACTTTTTGAGCAACTGTATTAAAAATAAATTAACATTGATATAAAACCACAAACATGACTATTAATTAATATACCAATACATTAATTATACATTGTATAATCGGTTAGTCCATTTCATCACTTATCAAATACCTACTCTTAAATAACCAATGAAAACTAACTTTTGTGAGTGTGGTGTCATTTTCATGAACAATTGAATAACTGGCCCTAAACGGACTGGTATTTGGCGCACTGTGCACATTAATTCAATTGTTTTGCACATCGTTAGCTGCCGGGTTGCCAACATGCATATATTATTTTACATTTGACATGAATTCACTTGTTTTCGATTGACCAAACATTTGCATACTAAATAACTGTCATTTAATATGAAATGTAAATTTTAATAAACCTACGTACCTTACCAAAGGGTTCCTTTGTTTCCCATAAAGTTTTAAGTCATAATGCATTGTTTGTCAGATTATCATTAGTCATACAACTGAAACCGTTAACTTTTCAGGATTTTCGTTAGGTTATCCTATGGATAGGTTAGGTTAGGTTTGTTTTATAGCAATCCTGAAAAGAGACGCGTTTCCGAACCAAATAAATTATGACTAACAAAAAAGCGGGCAAACAATACACTATGACTTAAAACTTTTTGGGAGACGATAGAGACCCACCTTACCAAATTATGTGGATGTGGGGGTTAGTAAAGTTGGTGTAGACGAATTATGACATAGTTTGATAGCATCGCGCCATAAAAGAGCAATAAAACGGAAAATTAACACAGCACTAATGCGTGACCAATAAAATCGTACAATTCAATTACGAAAAACCTTTAGCGCGTCGTATATCTTTGTGACTCGCCCATATGGATGACAAGCATTAACGGTGATTGAATTTTTAGAATTTTGTAGACAGGCGCGTTTCTGTAATCCACCATCAGAATATCCTACTGCCGTATTCGAACTTCAAGATATTCACAAGAGACGACACGTACTAGATCCATTCTAGATACGTTATAGTTTAGATATCAACTAGTTCTCTTTTGCAGCGCAATTCGTGCAACCAATGTCACTTTTACGTTAGATAGAGTAACATATCTATTAGACGTGAATTGGATGTGTAAGTCATATCCTGTGGAAATCGTTCAAGAGAAATCCCAGAATTGCGCAAATGTCAAATTTGACAGGTTAGATTTTAAACATATCGTTATCGTATCTTGGTGATATCTAAAAGATATCTAATAGATGTTTATTTCAAAATCCGAATCGGGCCCCAAGTGTAAATTTCATTCGATAGCGTGACGAGCGTTCGTTTACGTTATGTCTTTATATGGGATTTTAAAACAGCGCGCCAAGCGGGACGTTTTGGAAACTCAAAATCCACACATAAAATGACACTTAAGAGCCAACAGGAGTGGTCATTTCTCCATACAAACGTACTCGACTGTTTCCTCCGTGGGTTTTGATGCTAGAGCAATGTTTTTTCAACACAGGTTAATATTGTCAATATCTGTGTCAGACCGTTTTGCTTTTTTTGATATTTTTGTTTTTAAGGCGCTATAGCCCTTCAAAGATGGCCAAAATGGCCTAATTGACTATGCCGCAATGAGAGGCGTATTATTCAAAACTGATATCAGTTAGCCAAAAAAGCAAACCGGTCCGACACAGATAATTTCATAATCATTTAGATTTCCAAGTTTGGTTAGGGTTGGTTAAGTTTTGGAGGAGGAAACAATCGAGTACGAAACCTTATTTTTGAGATTATTATGCAGGATTTTTCGCCTTGTCCTAATCGCACTAGTTTTAGGAGCTGCTTCAGTTAGCGAGACGGGTATATTTACCTAAAATATTTAAAACTCAGCTCCTCACGTCACGTCACGCTATCGAATAAATTTTACACTAGTGAGAATGTGTCGCTATATCCAATTCTCTGCCAACTTTGAGTCCTCAAGAGTTATTTAAATGGGGATTTACTCGACGTTCAAACGGGATACGGTACAAATGGATTAATAAGTTTGAATAAACATAAGCTCAGGCCTGTAATCCCAGAGGGACGAGAACACCAGGCCCCTATTTCACCAACGTGACAGGTGCGACAATTCGACAAGTCTCATTGTTGCTGACGTCACAGGCATCCATTGGCTACGGTTATCGCTTACCATCGGGCGGGCCGTATTCCTGTTTGTCACCATCATTGTATTATTTAAAAAAACTTTATTATATCGGCAAAAAACAGGTATTTCTCTTGTGATGTTTATGATGATAATGATGACAATTGTCACAAGATTTCATAGAACTTTCGGTAATTCTTGACAGCAAATGAGTTCTGTGTCGGAATTTCGTGACAATTGTCGTATTTCTTGTGACAATTGTCATTAGCTTCGCAAAATAAATACTTATTTACTGGCGATATAGTGGAGTTTTTTTTTTAATTAACATGTTGGTGGCAAACAACCACACCGCCCGTCTGATGGTAAGCGGTTACCTTAGCCTATGGAGGCCTGTGACGTCAGTAACAGTGATGTCGACAAATGCGACATTTGTCACGTTGGTGAAATAGGGCCCAGGGCTGCCCGATTCCGCAGTGCTGCGTTAGGACCCGGTGGAGTTGCCCCCTTATTCATAAACGTCTACTAAATTTGACAAGCCGATAATAATCGTTTGTCCCTTTCCATCATACCTATACGTCGGAAAGGGACAAACGATTATTGTCGGCTTGTCAACTTTAGTAAACGTTTATGAATAAGGAGGTTGATTCTTCACATTAACCGTTGTTTATTGTAATTGTGTGTTAATTTCTGTTGCATTGTAGTTTTTTTTATTGTAATTAATAATAAAGTGTAAAGGTGCCGCTTTTTAAAATTAATAACATAAATATGTAGGTACCTACATTATATAATATATTAGTATTTAATTTTATTAATGTTGCTATATATATGTAAAGTGTATTTGTAACTCCTTAAATTGAAAAATAATATAAATATATACCGCTGTGAGATAAATTATTTAAGTAAATAATATATCATATTCATTTTGGCAGTTGTTTCTTGATTATCATAATATTATATATTAACAAAAAACCGTAGGCGTTCAAATAACGTTTGATCAATCGTGAAGGATACCCTGTCACTTGCAAACGGATATTAAAAAATCATTTTAGTCACATTTCAGACAAAAATTATGATTCTCTGAAATAAAAAAAGGTAGGTATTGGCAAAAATTTCATTTTTCGCTGACTGTAGTTTTCTTACGACAGACAACTAATACTCATCGAGACCATTCTAAAAACCCCTAACATTATTAGGTTGCGTTGTTTCATCACAGAGTTCCTATGGGCACCTCCTGTCTCCATCATCAGATCAGCTCGATGGTACCATAATATTGCATTGTCGTCCGATTTACACATGCATGCAAAATTTCAGCTCAATCGGAAACCGGGAAGTGGATCAAATTTAACTTGCAAGATTTGATTTCAGACTGACAACGAGACAGGTGAAACTAAATAAAAGTTTGTAAAAAGAGAGCCAAAATAGGCAATACTTATTTAGACTAAAATATAACAGTTTTAGTGAATGATAACTAAAGCGTATCAATTCTAAAGTTTTTCACTGCGGTGGCAGCATGGTTGTATTTTTATCGACTGTCACTACGAGTACTTAGGCCTGTCACTTTCGCACTTACATACCTGTTAGAACGTACATAGTGACAGGCGATAAAAATGCGACTGTGCTACCGCCGCTGGTCACATATATGTACATAGCTAAAAATAAAAATTATATAAAATTGTCCAAATGTTTCGTCAAAAATTGGTCCTATACGATAGAGTTCCGCGCGTAGCGCGAAATTTCTTTGTGAGATGATTGTTTGGACAGACAAAACCAGTTCTACAGAATGTTGCGTCACTCATAATAAAAATAAACATTAAAAACGAACTTAAAAAAAGAAAAACAGTGTGTAAAAGAATAAAATATCATCCCTTTTATGTGCTGGACTGATATGTTTGAAGTCGGTTCCAGGTCAAATGCATAGGTACATAATTACAATGCTGGTCAATAAGACATCCAAACAACCAATGGAGAGCTTTCTTTCCTTCGACATTCACATTCGGTTCGACAGTGGGTTGATATTTTCTAGATTTAGCTTGGCACCGACTTCAACCATATCATTGATGCTAAGCGCGTATAAAGGGTTTTTCCTTTTCTTTAAGTTTATCTTTAATGTCTTCAGCGATTGCAAACTTTTCCAAGAATTATTTATCCTCCTAATAGTTACCCAGCCAAACAAATGCATAACCTAAAATTATCCAATAAAATTTGAACCTATAGTGCAAGTAATAGGGTTGATTTTTATTTGTTTGAATTTTAAACGAAACAAAAGAAATGCAACTCTGTTCCAATTGAATATAGTTTAAATTTCATCGAACTGAAGAAGTACTATTAGGTAGGATCTTGGGCCTTAGGAGGATATATCCACCGTATTAATTATTTATAAATAAAGAGCTCCATGTTGCTTCTCATATATTTCCATGAAACGGAAAAATAAAGTTATGTTACGATAGTCGTTCGTTTATTTTGAGAGCTTGGTTTCTCGGTAGACGCATTAATATCGGCTCCATGCGTCCAATAACACATTTTAAAGATTTCTGCGTGGTCGTTATATATCCACGAGAAAATGTTTTCGGCGGTGAACGGAATTAGGCTTCATGTGCACTCTTCATCCCCAAATACTTATATTTTCCTCGTAAATCATTATTTTATTCAACAGTTTAATGTTTGTCTCGGCTAAAAGGGAAAATATAACTTCTTACCGATGTGCTCGGCGTAACACCAATATTAAGCCCATTTATAAGTGAAAATTTGCCGTCAGCTAGGAGGAAACGGGCCGACGAATTGGCTACCAGCCTATAAAACGTAATGTCACATTCATTTGCAATTCAAGAGTCCTCAGCCAGTATTATGCCTAATAAAATTTACATATTTAAATTAAACTGCGAAATAACAAGACACTGAAGCCATCACGGCGCTTAGATTGCCCGGACATTCTCTACGCATTTCGTTTTAATATTTTTGTGCCCGAAACATGTTATTAATCTCATTAAAATGTACCAAATTACAGTAGAATTAGTTAGACTAACAAGATAGTATTTGTATCTTAACTTGAAAAGCGTTTAGTTTTGCGCCTTGTCTTTATGATATAATTAGAACGGACATTTATACAATTTATGATAAAACGTAAAACTGTCTAAAATATAGGTAAATTCATTTCACGACCGTTATGCGAGAAAGTGGGCTTATTTATTGATAAGAGAAAATATCGTTTGCCAGATACCCCGGGTTCAAATTATGTCACCCGGCAACCTTTGCCATCAATCAGTCTCGCGAAATGATGATATAACGTTTGATAGATGTGATCGATTGCAATGTTTGTGTGTCACATTTTAGAAACTTTGTTTACATTCAGAGTTCACTAAACTGTAGCTCCAATAAGACGCAATAAAAGATTTTTACAATTTAATGCGACTTTTGTTTCTTTTTCGTTCATTAAATTATGACGCGCGTTTGAGTTTTGACATCAAGATAATGCTATCAGCATGTTTCCTGTCGTTAAAAATAACATAAACCGGAAAGAAAATGGATGGAGTCAGATAGGTTATCCCATGTTATAAGGGTATCATAACATCAAGATAATAATAAAGAAATACGCCCTAAAAGCTTCGGGAGACACAATGTTTTCAGCGAAGGTGCTCATGAAAAGTTAAGACACCCACAAAGCAAGCTTATAAAAGTCGAGTGATGTTTTAAGAAGTTTATGACCCAATTACGAAATGGTGTGACAAAGGGTCATCTTTACAACAGTGATATCTTTGTTATCGCCAGTCGGATGATACTTTTATTATTCGGGCATGTAGGGTACCTATTCGGGTTATCTCTGTGGAATAAAGTCACTTAAAATACATATAAGTCGCACTTGCACCTCGGCAAATTTAACATGTATTTTCTAGTAATTTACATATAGGTGCTTAATTAATTAATCAATCAATCAATCAATATTTTTTATTAGCCTTTTACTTATGTAAAATATTTTCATTTTATTTTATATTAGGCATTTAGAGTGATTAGAATTCATGAAGACAATACATGTATTGTACGAATATACCTTTAGTAGGTTTTATTTTGTTGATTTGTTTAGAACAAAGGGTTTAAATATAAAATGGAAGTCTGTTTGTTTATGTTGATGCTGACACACATAAAGGGCTTAACCCTACCTTACTAGCTTACATGGCTTCAGCTCAAACCAATATCATAACTTTGATGTGTCACCACAATAATCCCACATCAACGGCAAATAATTCCCACATCAGTGAAAATGTATAGGTTATTTACAAAAGTTAGTATTCATTGCAGAAATAGAAAGCAGCATATTTTGTCATAATTATTCTTTACCTTATGATCATATTCGATTAAAATTTTCAAACGAAACAATGATATAATTATTTTATAGTACATGAAGAAGTAAGGTACCTACGCATATAAAACAATTAAATACTCAGTTTACTACTCCGCTCCCTAAAATTATTTTAACCAGTGTTAATTTTAACAGATAATCTCGTAACGCCCCCGTATTAACGTTACCCGAGCAAGTAAACAAAAAACTGAAGCCATAAACAAATGAGCATTTGAAATTTAATTAGTCTAATGCAGGTAAGTACAATCTAGCACGGGCACAGGTAGTAAATGAAGGGCGCTGGCTACATGTACATGTTTGGTAAAAGTTACAGGGGAAAGTTTAATATAAGTAATTGTAATATATCGCACCTACATAAGTATGTATTTATTTACTTGTTAGAACGTGATAGGCATGGTAACAGCGGTAAAAATTAAATGAAAGCGATCATCATGATTAAATGCAATAAAATGTTTAAATAGTTACCTCCGACAGAACACTTGATTTATCACAAAACCGTGTAAACCACCGTCGTCCTTGATATTAAAATACTTAAATTAATATCGATTAATACTTTTTGCTACAGCCATCCATTCAGCGCTGAAAGTGCAAGTGAAAATATGTAAAAACATAACTGTTAACTTTAAGAACGTCTGCTAGCTGGCACACGGAGCGCACCAGTTAGCGTTGCTCATCATCATCATCATCTCAGCCATAAGACGTCCACTGCTGAACATAGGCCTCCCCCTTATTGCGTTGCTCATACTATTTAGTTAACCCGCTCACGCTAGCGGACGCCTTTAAGGGACCCACAGATTACTAGTTACAGCCTGTCAGTTACAGGCTGATATCGTCCGGCGAACTGGTAATCTGTGAGGCCCTTTAGGCTGGTACACAGGGACTGCAACCCGATTGCAACTTGTATGGGGACTACACGCCGACGACGTTACAGTTGTAGTCGAGGCGCAAGCCGGAGAGTCTTAAATGCACTAAAAGCTCATGTATGCGAGTTTCATTACATTGCGGTGTTTGTTTGGTCGACTGAATGGATGTAACTTCATTAGTCTGCAATGTAACTCAAATTGCATACGAGTTCGAGCGCCGTCTATAAGGGCCTTTCATTCGCTTGCCACTTGTCCTTCGAACCCCATATAACGGGAGTGTCCAGTGACATTCGACTTTACAGTGCAAGTCACGTGTACTAATGAATCCACTCACCTTAAGGTAACGCGGTCGGACCTCTGTAAATAACTTAATCAATTTGTTTGCCTCACGCTTCACTTAAAACGAGACTTCAAACGCTAAGGGGCGACTCCATGGACTTTAAAATCGAGTTACCTCTCCCAATATTTATCCAGGTCGACAGTTTAAATAGAATTTATTAAAATATCTAATATCTGGATAAAGGTTAGAGGGGAAAGTTCGCTTAAATAATTGTGTTAAAGATGATCTGCAAATATCCCAAAAACTTATTTAAAAATACGTCTTTTTAGGGTTCCGTAGCCAAATGGCAAAAAACGGAACCCTTATAGATTCGTCATGTCTCTCCGTCTGTCTGTCCGTGTAAGTCACAGCCACTTTTTTCCGAAACTATAAGAACTATACTCTTGAAACTTGGTAAGTATTCTGTGAACCGCATTAAGATTTTCACACAAAAATAGAAAAAAAAAACAATAAATTTTGGGGGTTAAAACTGAAACTCAAAATATTTTTCAAACCCATACGTGTGGGGTATGAATAGGTTTTCAAAAATGATATTGAGGTTTCTAATTTCATTTTTTTCTAAACTGGTGCAGGGTTAATATAAAGTAAATTAAAAATTTCCAAAAATTGATAAAATCTACACTTAAAGTTATATCACTACACCTAATAAAACAAACTCCCCCGCCGCGTCAGTCTGTGTGTTTGTATGTTCGCGATAAACTCAAAAACTACTTAACGGATTTTCATGCGGTTTTCACCTATCAATAGAGTGATTCTTGAGGAAGGTTTAAGTGTATAAGTTGCTAACCCATGCGAAGCCGGGGCGGGTCGCTAGTACTTAATATTACAAAGAAATCTATGCTTGACCCCGCCATTCCTTATTTACCCATGCAATCTTAGATCATGTCTACCTTTCATAACTTCGCGCGCATTTGCACCTACGACGTCAAAGATATGTTTACACATTTGCACCTTACTCCTTTGTAATAAGGCGAAAAACGTAAACATATCTTTGACGTCGACTGTGCAACTGACATGTAAAACAGTACTTACTAATAAAGTGCAAAACTAAAGCAACGCTCACTGCCAACTCCCGCACAGGGAACGGTTTCATTAGCAGCAATGCATTACCATGAACCCATTTATTCAGAGTAACATAGGGTGTTGCAAATTTGCTGAAGAAAAAGTAGTTCATTAGTTAGGTGACTTGCAGGCTACACACGGAACACGTTACCCTAATGGACGTTACACAGCTAACCGCGCTGCCGAGAGTCGCTGTTTAAGAATGTATGCTCGTGCCACATACACGGTTTAAGATAAACGCTCACATATCAACTTGTCACATAGAGATTTTAAAAATAAATTATTTAAAGGAATATTAAAAAATGCTGTATGATTTTCTAATAAGTAAAGTTTAAAACTACTCATCTAAGATTTTTTTGTCGGAAGCTGGAAATTTTGTAACCTATTAACTTAACGTGTTTTATTTAATTTTTTATCAAGTTTTAGTTTTAAAATGTGCGATACATATCCTCTGAATTTGTATGCAATATTGCGAAGTATAGTGATACTTTATTATACATTTAAGATCTTAAATGTAGGTCTTAAGTGTGCACTGTGCAGTAGGTCTACTGTTGTGGTTGTACCTATGTTTAACAAATAGGTAAATATTTTGGAATTAGTCAATTTTGAGTTAACTTTTTCTTGCAGCACACATTTAGGTATTAACTAACACTGCGGTCTCGTTTCGGCGCAAACTATAATGCAACAGAATCGAGCTTTATATCATTTTTATTTTTTTGTTGATATGTTATTGAATTTTTATTTGTTGTATTTCGCCCACACAGGTGAAGTTTCGGTTTTACTACTGAATACTTTGCGAAACTAACCCTATTTTATTTGGTTAGCACCGGTTAAGTGCGACGAGGTAGTGTATGTATATGTGCGATAACCTTAAGTAAATGTACTGATGTTTGCCAAAAATGTCTAATAAGTATTTTGTCACAGTTTTCTTCAGAGATATGTAGACTTATAGCCCGGCTATAATTGTGCCTGATTTGCTTAAACTCATTCATCATTGTTATGAAGAGCTACTTTAATTAAAATAGAAGTATGAAGCCAGTAGTTCGTTGATAAGTTGTACAGTCATCATCAGATATATCGGAGCGGCCAAGGTGCTCACAAATATCTGAGCACGCCTCTATTGTCAGGGCGTTAGAGTGCGTGTTCAGATATTGTGAACACCTTGGCCGCTCCGATATATCTGATGGCGACTGTAGGTATCAGATTTCCATGGACTTTCATATATATGTTAAGGAAGCTTATGGAATTCGTAGAAGACGTGCCTGTGGAATAGCAATTAGGTAAATAGTAAGTCCAGTCAAAATGAATTCAGCTTTGGAGTTAATGACCTTGGTATCCCGTAGGCGAGTATCCCGTTTCTTTAATATTTTGTGTTTTTTTTTTATAAACTTAGTAAAGGTAGAGAATGCCTTACGGTATTCAGTCCTCCTTTTGTACTATCTTGTATTGTGCAATAAAGATTAAATAAATACTTGACGTTATGATTAATAAATTTGGTATAATAATAGATTTTTAGTGTCGTATCCAGCTACTTATTTATATTTAATGACATTTAACTATTGTATAAGTCTAATAGTCTTTGTAGTAGAATATACATGTTACTAGAGTATACAGTACATTAAACTGCATAACCCCGGTGTATATTCTGCCTCGCACTGCCTGAACTTGTTTTTAGTCATAACAACGATAATGTGCACCCTCCAAATACTATTCCACTTTAATCACCAAGTCGTTAACAACTCATTTCCGAACCGTTAGCTACGGATCTACCTGTATTTACAGAGCAATTTATTAATTACATAGATGTGGAAATTAATTGGAAACCGCGACGAACGTACGAGATATTCAATTACTATCGTAGTAATGGTTATTTCCAATGGCTTTTAGGATGCGGCCGCCGCATCAATCATTTTACTCATCTACTTTGTGTCAAATACAAAATTTGATACGGATGATAGATGGCCGTTTTCACGTCGTTGCGCTGAAGAACCCTTGGATCTAGTGAATTAGACGACTCTAGAGTTTAATGTCTCGAAAATCATTGCTCAAAGTAATCGCAATTCAGAAAGTCTGTGCGACCGCATTAACATATAAATCAGCGTTCATAAGTCGCGGAGTTTGCTTTACGAGGGAAAAATAAAATGAACAAACTGCTCCCGTTAGCGTCCCCGACGGCTAGCGGGAAAACGAACAAACAGACATTTCTACCTAACGGCGGCGGGAATACTTAGTTATGTTAAGTCGACGGTCCGTAATTCCATTTATAGCAAAAATACATTTATCTACCTGCACTGCAAATGGAAAATAACTATATTTAAAACTATTAATGCTTGACATAGTCCCTATGTAGGGTATTAGTTAGGCATGTGTGCTTAAATATTAGCGCTCTGTACTTAAAATTGAAGTAAGTCGAACATATTTTGTAATACGAATATGTAATATTATAATTGCTAAGCATAAAATAAATGTATTGGTACCTAAGTGTTGAAAATTAAATGTAAGGATGGTGAATCCTGACCCACCGTGATATAGTTCACACTAGTTAGTATGTGTCAGATGACATTTACTGTTTGCCTTTTGGTTTTGTACAGTCACCTGCAATAATATGTTACACAACGAAGGCCGCAAAAATATCTGACACGATCTTATTTATAGAGTCATAAGAGGGTGTGACATATTTTTGCGGGCTTCGAAGAGTAACATGTTATTGCAGGTGACTGTACCATAATACTCGTTCAATGTAAGTTATGTAAGTAGTTTAAGCACCTTTATTAACTCAATAAAATATCTTTATCTTTATATATTATACTTGTTATGTTATGAGAGGGATTGCCTATGAGGTAAGAGTAATGTACGATACATTTTCAAACGCAAACAACCATTGAGTTGATTCTACCTAGGGCGTTGAAATGCTATTTTCCAAGACTTCGGTGCTTTGTAATTTGTTGGATAGGTCTGCTGTACAGCCAGTGAGTCTGGTAAACGGACAAAACGGTCAATTACATGGCAGAGCCGCGCGGGCCCGCCGCACGACCGAGCCGCTCCCCAGAAAAATGAACCTCTCATGAAATTTAATGTGGAAATGTCTTGAAACGACGCCAAATCCGCAACTGAATTATTTATGATTCGTTATTTTAATGGTGTCCCCGTTCTTTCATTACACCCCTTACAGTGTTTCTTAATTTCGATCGCTTAAATCGGGCGCTACCGATATCTCGGTATAACGCGTTCTCTTAGGTTAGGTCGGTATTGTGCTTTGCTCGTATCCGTTTTTATTTTCGTGGGACGTGTTTTGTGTTTCAATCAGGTGCTCGAGAGACGGCGGAATTAACAATGGAGGCACGTCAGTCTCAGGTGCGCTGTCCTTTTGGTACAAACGCAGGGTTTATAATGTAGTCACGCGGGGATTTGCACGGATCACCCCAAATTTATGAAGGTAACAAATAATAATGAAACAAATTTCCCGATATATATGTCGGCGGCAGATCGTAAAATCGGGCATATCGAGATATTCCTAGGCATATCATGAAACGCCGCCATTTCATGATCTGACTAACGACTACCAGCCATATCGTTCAAACCTCAACGTTTGACGATTTGCCTGGCTACGTTTAGGCATATCAAATAAGTAGGGTGTGATATTCCTAGGCAGATCATGAAACGCCGGCATTTCATGATATGCCTAGCGAACACAAGCCATATCGTGCAAACCTCACGGGGTGATTTTCCTAGACAGATCATGAAACGCCGGCATTTCATGATCTGCCTAGCGAACACCAGCCATATCGTGCATGCCTCAAGGGGTGATATTCCTAGGCAGATCATGAAACGCCGGCATTTCATGATATGCCTTGCGAACATCAGCCATATCGTGCAAACCTCACGGGATGATTTTCCTAGGCAAATCATGAAACGCCGCCATTTCATGATCTGACTAACGACTACCAGCCATATCGTTCAAACCTCAACGTTTGACGATTTGCCTGGCTACGTTTAGGCATATCAAATAAGTAGGGTGTGATACTCCTAGGCAGATCATGAAACGCCGGCATTTCATGATATGCCTAGCGAACACAAGCCATATCGTGCAAACCTCACGGGGTGATTTTCCTAGGCAGATCATGAAACGCCGGCATTTCATGATCTGCCTAGCGAACACCAGCCATATCGTGCATGCCTCAAGGGGTGATATTCCTAGGCAGATCATGAAACGCCGGCATTTCATGATATGCCTTGCGAACATCAGCCATATCGTGCAAACCTCACGGGATGATTTTCCTAGGCAAATCATGAAACGCCGGCATTTCATGATATGCCTAGCGAACAACAGCCATATCGTGCAAGCCTCAAGGGGTGATATTCCTAGGCAGATCATGAAACGCCGGCATTTCATGATATGCCTAGCGAACACCAGCCATATCGTGCAAACCTCACAGGGTGATATTCCTAGGCAGATCATGAAACGCCGACATTTCATGATATGCCTAGCGAACACCAGCCATATCGTGCAATCCTCACAGGGTGATATTCCTAGGCAGATCATGAAAAGCCGGCATTTCATGATATGCCTAGCGAACACCAGCCATATCGTGCAAACCTCACAGGGTGATATTCCTAGGCAGATCATGAAACGCCGGCATTTCATGATATGCCTAGCGAACACCAGCCATATCGTGCAATCCTCACGAGGTTATTTTATGATGCGCCCGGTATGTAGCTAGGAATATCAACGAATGCCAATGCTCTGATCGATCTGCCGCCTATTTTATAAGGCAGATCGTGATATGCCTGGGAAAATCTTAGTCAGATCATGAAATGGCGGCGTTTCATGATATGCCTAGGAATATCTCGATATGCCCGGTTTTACGATCTGCCGCCGACATATATATTTCTGATTTGGAAAGATTGCTAAGGCTATATTTTTAAATCTACATTAATGCCATTTTATCACAATACTCATTTAAGTCTGTGATAAATTGCCATTTATTGTAGTTTTAACCATCTAGATTTAAGCAATCTTTTCCAAATCAGGAATATATCGGGAACATTATTTATCCAGACATTCATATTTTTTATTGCATCTGTTTCCATCTGTATACCAAGTTATATCTATGTATTTAGATACCTTTTCCCAAAATTTAATATTATATGTATGTATAAGGTAAGTACCCCTATTAACGAGGGGGTTAAGCAACTTTTACAAAGACAGCCAAAAATTAAACATAAGCTGGCTCTGTATGGACAATGATATATTTTTTTATGATAGTTTGTATATCGAAATGTATATTTCATTCGTTTTTGGACTTGTTTTGGCCAGTTATATAGAAAAAAAAATTATTAAACCTAAAACGTCGAAATCGCCTATTACCGTGGTAATTGATCATTGCTACCCAAATACCGCGGATAAGGGTTCCTTTTTACGAGGGTAAATAAACCCATCGCATTTTTAGTTCCTACTTATATTTATTTGACAAAAGTAGTTAAATAAATAGTAGGTATTATATTTAATCAGATTTCCAATCATAAGATTCAATTTATATTTTTTTTTGGTTTTTCTATAAGGAAAAATAAGAGAATTTTTAGTAAAACATAATTATGAAAGTGATTTCCTTTGTGTCTACTTACACCTACTAACTACACTTAGATAATAATATATATGTGGTCGCATCAAAAATGCATGCTGAATATAAGTATTTACATAAAACAATATTAAATAAATAAATATAAGGGGACATTTTACACAGATCGACATAGCCCCAAACTATACAAAGCTTCTACTATGGATACTAGGCGACGATATACATACTTATATATAAAATAAAAATAATAATTCAGCCTATATACATCCCACTGCTGGGCATATTTATATACCTACATAGAAATCACCCATGACTTAGGAACAAATATCTGCGTTCATCACACAAATAAATGCCCATCAACATCAAATTGATCCAATAATACAAAATATGTGAAATCAAATATTAAAATAAATTAATTTTGGATGTACTGCATCCATTATTAATAACACATAATCCAAACATAATTTTAAATTAGTAAAAACGAAACTTAAATGTAAACTAAATATGTATAAAATAAACAACCTACCTACTGAAACCCGTCCCGGGCAGCCCATCACGCTCGCTGCGTTACCGCGTTGGATTGCGATTGTATGTTGGTGTATTATATGTTCTAATTAAAATAATAGAATAGGTTTTATAATAATTATATTATGAACCTATTTATTTCCTACCAAAGTTGTAGGTGGGTCGGTATTGGGTTCCCATACATCTTATTACCAATTGATGTCTTTTGTAACCATCGCTAAACGGTTTAATTCACATTATTGTAAAACTCATTTACGAGTAATAAAAATAAATAAAGATCGCGTATATTTTGAACACAATCATAATGGAAGATACTAAATATTACGAAACATTATATAAAACAGACTTGACAGCCATGCTTTTGTTTTTATATCAATATTTAAACAAGATTCTCATATAATGGTTTCTAAGGAAACCTTCAGTTAAGTTGTCTTAAAACTGTCGTCAAAATTAAGAGTTCTTGAATAGATTTCATACCACGTTAAATAGCTCTTTAGCTTTATAGATGGTTAAATATATCAATAAAATCAACAGTTAAGGAAATATGTATTTACATATGAATATATAACCCTTCGAACTTAAAATACCGTTTCCGCTATTACCGAGTTATACCTCGAAATTAGGAACCACACCAAAAAATGGAACTCAACACCGAGGTTTTTAATTTCCTGTTTTTTACTATTGGTAAGCAAATATTTACAAATTGAGGATTGGGGAACCATAAATATCATAATTAGGAATTGATATAAAGTCTTAATCTTTCTATAATATTCACCATTACTATGAAAATCACTGAATAAAATACGCGTTTGCTTACTTGAGGTGTTGCGCGTTAGTATGGAGCATTCAAATCCTGCGCCCCCGATGAGTTAGTTTACGGTTTTCGAATTGATACTTTGTGTTTCTTTACTAGTGCTATACTTATTCGACAGTCAATAGAGAAGGCTTTATTTGTGTGTACTTCAATTTAAAAATAGTCAGTAGGCTTTCTTATAAAACGCTTTTTTGTACATACCGCGGTAATCAGTGCCGATTTTAATGGGCTCGTTAATAGGGGTACTTACCTTATATATTTATTTTATGCAATTAATGTGTTACGTAGGTAGGTATGCTTCTTTTTATAATAAGTAAGTACCTAATTCAGAATAGGTTCAGTTGAAATGTGATGTTTTTTTAGCAGGTATGTTTTTGTTATATGTATGTGTTTCATTTTTAAAAATCAGACTTAAATACATATTTAATTCTTTCAACCAGCCTACGTAAACATGTCGCTTTGCTGTCATGTCTGGCTTAACAAGCTCCTGTATAAAGCGATAATCCTAAAATACATACGTGAATTGTACCTGACCTACGCAATTGACTCGATGTATTATCGCTTGTGGCGTAAATCAATCGCCTACGCATGTCCCATCACTAGCGCACTATTATAAACATGTCACAATCCGATCAAAAATGACACAAGTCTACTTGCGCCTCAGTTGCATTTTAACCCGTAAATTCTGCTTCAGAAAGTCCAAATTTACATTACTTAATTTGAAGCGTTGATGCGATTTTGTTCTACTCGTTGGGCATGTCGATGCCTGATTTGCAGACCGGCTCGCACCACTGTGCGGGCGTCAAGAGTAATAAAATAAAACAAACAGACAGCTCGGAGCTCGTGATAGATATCGAGATTTACCGGGAGTCCTAGTAAACTTGTCATTCGAATAGCGTCTATTTTAGATGGCGTAGATTTGTGATTGGGAAACAAGGAGATATTGGTGAACTGTGGCGTATTTTGTGGTCTCAATATAACTGCTGTCGATTATTTACAAAATTTGCGTTGTAAATTTGTATATTTGTTTAGATCTTATCGTTACTGAAATCACTACACCTTATAAAACAAAGTCCTCCGCCGCGTCTGTGTGTTTTTTTCGTAAGTTCGCGATTAACTCAAAAACTACTGAACGGATTTTCATGCGGTTTTAACCGATCAATAGAGTGATTTTTGAGGAAGGTTGAAGTGTATAATTTGTAGCGGGTCGCTAGTGTTATATAGGTATATAAATATGTTTTCTTGGTGTAGTTGCCTACTCAATTTCATTATCTTGATCCAAGCAAGATTATTCAACTATACAAACCATCACGCATGAACGGTTTAAATTAAAGCAAATATACGCTATCCCAACGAAATGTGCAACAATGTCAGTTAATTAAATTATCATTCAAACGCCTCGCAGAGAGAACATTCCGTCGGCAGAAATTCCCCTAATTTAGAAAGCAGGGGAGATGATACCTTACTTACCTAATAAATTCTGTTAGGTTTGTGGAAATACACAAGTCAACGCGGCAACAGTAGGACGAAAACCTATTATGTATTTTATAACGATATAACTGAAAATCTTATCCTTTTCGAAATCGAACTCTATTTAAGTTACAGTGAGGCAGCTTTTCGCATCATATGGCGCTGATAGATACGAGGCTACGAAAGTAAACAGCGAAAATGTTATGTAAACAGAATATCTCCTGGCCCCCGGGTCGTTCTACTGAATAAATAACGTTGTAGCAAAGGCAAACTCAAACAAAAGTAAATTTATTCACCAAATACGACGATTAATACACGATCTCTGGACAGATTTATATTTACCCTGGGGCTAGTGAGACTGGGAACTGGGAACAGACGAACTAGGTATAGTTGAATTATCGAGAAGATGGAATTGCATTTGTAGTGGTTGTACCGTTTGCAACAAAAGGAGAATAATTTTCTCTTAACTTAATAAAATGACATACCCAAGAAGTGGAATAAGTAGTAGTCCTCTGTTTTTTTCTTTTATTCGCTATCATGTTCTTCATCTGAGCTGTCACAAGTATTGATAATAAAATTGTCTGTTATTTGATCCATTTCTCCTTCCTGACATCGATATTTATTTTCTTCACTTTCGACGTGGTGACAAATATTTTCCCAGTCCTCAGCAGTGATGGTATTCATTCGTTCAGTTGCTAAACTCATAATGCCTTGCATGTTTAATGAAACGTTTCTTTTTGCTACATATCCTTTTACCATGGACCAAATATTTTCGATCGGATTGAATGTCGGGTGATACGGTGGCAATCGTAATACGGAGTGGCCATGTTCTTTTAAAATTGCATCTATGTGGTACTCGCGAAACCGCTCTTTATTTTGTTTAATTAATTCATACAAACTGTTTTTTTTTGTACATCAACCGGTTATACGAAATGTTGTGTTCTGTCAACCAATCCATCATTTCTTGTTTATTAGAATTTGACGTTGGAGCACGATTCAAAAGTTTGTTGTGATAGGACGCATTATCCACGATAAGTACGCTATTCGGTTTGAGGTTCGGTATTAATTTTTCTTTTAACCATTTTTCGTAGTTGACAAAGTTCATCTGGTCATGGTAATCTCCCGTTTTTTGGTTTGCCTTAAACATTAACAAAGCGTTGGGAATAAAACCATCTTTTCCTCCTGCGTGCACTATTATTAACCGCTGGCCTGTACTGATTTGTTTTTTTACACCAAATTCTGTTCCATCGGTCCAAGCTTCTCCGGACACATGTGAAGTGTGGATGTAGGTTTCATCAGTATAAACTAGTGGTCTATCTTGAGATCGATATTCCGCAATTTTGGTAAGGTAATTTATTCTTAGCAGTCATATGTTGTGTTTTTCCATTAATATTTTTCGGTTGTCCTCGGTCTTTTTCCATTAAATCCTAATATTTGTATTTGTTTTCGTAAGGTGGAAATGCCAAATTTGTAATCTATATCGGATTTTAACACAGAGTGGAGTCCCTTTAAGGTTGGAAATTGCTTATGGGACAGATGAAAATTGTATATAGTTCTCCGGATGACTTCCTGATCAAAATCGTCTACTGCTGATGACGGACAAGGACGCAACTTTTTATTCTTCGGGGAGGTGAATTTCTTTGTTGTTGCGAATTTCTCGCTGTTGCTCTCAGTCACAATGTTATAAACAGTAGAGAGACAAACACCTGTAGCTTTTTCAACTAACTGGGCAGCGGTGTAAGGCAAGTTTAAATTTTTCGTCAGTTCAAGTTCAAAATATTTATAACAGTTGAAAATTATTTGCTTACTTTGACTCTCAATAGGACCAAAATTACTTACAGCCATATTTTTTAAAAATATAAAATTTATTCGTAGTCGTACGGGCGGACACAATAATTAATTGGGAATACAATCAAATCAGAGTTAAAAATATACGCACAACGTAAATAATATTGACAATTTCACACTGACATTATTTTTGTTTTTAGTTCTTCGATATATATATAACAACCTCTTTGTATGCTGATAGTACAAGAAAATAGAAAATTCAAATATAGAATGCCTGTAAACAAACAATACTACTACATATGCAATTCCACGCTCTCGATGATTCAACTATACTAGACAACGGTTCTGTCTCGCTTGATATGAGTTCAGTGATATTACTGGAGGAACGCAGGTCTGTACCTACACTTAGGTTCTTTGAGTCGGTATCTGCCTATGGAGCTTTATAAAGCCTACCTAGTACCTACCTATAGCAAAGAGAATAGATAGTATAGAGGGCTATTGCCAAAGTAAATTTTGTAGTCACGGTACATTTACTGCCATCTATCGACACACGATTAAAACTTAAAATAAAATTGAAAATGTATAAATTAATCAAAATATGTTTATGGATAAATGATTTTTAATTTTTATTGTTCCATACTGACCCATGTTCTTTCACTGATATGTGTTAAAATTGTTAAATATCAAACGGTGTCGTCAACGCCATCTAGCCGAGAATAGGCCAAAGGTATATGGCGCCATCTATTCGAGAATGACTTATTCTTGATTTCCGAGGCACGTTTTTTTCATAGACTTTATTTATCTTATACGGAGTTATATATATCTCTGCCTATAGCTAATACGAATGAAGTAAAGTTAATTGAACACTAATTTTTAAACGAGCAGATACGTCTGCGAGCGATATTCCAAATTTTATATTAAAGGAAAAACGCACGGATTGCGGGTTCAAGTCCTGTCGGAAACGTAAAAAAATATTAAATTTTTTCCTTTAATATAGTACTATTTAAAATTAACTACTACTATTTAAAATTAACAATTTAAATACAATAATTACATTGATGAATTGAAGTATTCTTGATATGCAACCGCTTTTAAAGACACAATTGTTTAATTATTTTGTTACCAAAAAAATAATCGAGGGAAATTATTAAGAAATGATTTATACATAAGCCTAATACTTACTAAACGTAAATTATTCTATTCAGACAAGGAAAAATAGAAATAATCTCGAAAGCAAAGCTCGATTTTTCCCCTAATTTACTTCTCATTAAGGAGCCCTTAAAATAATTATATTATAAAGCGGAAGGTGTAAACCTGGTCCAAAAGATCTTCACGGTAATCTCAAGTCCGTTTCTTGACATATAATTAAAAAACGTGCTGATATAATTTCATTGTTTTGATTTCTTTATATTTAACCTTGATTTGACGTAACAAACAATGAAGCCGACTGCAATTCGAAGTAGGCGCAGTTACGATCACAATTGTTATATTAACATGGTTAATATGAATAATATGTAATTTAAATTACATACAATATGGAGCTGCCGTATTTGTCCACAAGGAAATTGTTTGTTTTGAAATTCTAAAGAAAAATGTCACCTTCTAGTCTTTTGAGCCTCCATAGACTGGGACATATTTAAGTCTATAATGGGGCATTCAGGAAAAGTGTTCGTGATGCTATTGTTTTCACACGTCTGATAAAGCTAAAATACCGATTTGTGGCATGATAATTAGCTTTAAGTTCAACGGTATAATTATAATATAGATTTCTGCAGCATATTAAGTTAGCGGTCTTCGACAAAGTGGCCCTTTTTGTGGAATGTCTATTGCCATGAAATAGATCGGTCTCAAGCTTCCCAGTGTCCACCAATTTATCTTCAAAAGTCCGTTTAAATACATTTTTTAAATCCTATGATACGAAGGAAAAATTAATGTTGTGACGATGGCCGGCCGATAAAAGTCAAATAATCACGTGCTATCCGGTGACACTAGAGTGATTCATGTGTGGTTTAATAATGGGACTACTGCGGGCGGAAGCATTATTACATTGTTTATTATTTTATCTTATCAGCTGTCACACTGATGATCAAAACGAATGTTGCATTTTAATATTATGTAAGTATTTATTTTATCGACGCTAATAAACCACCCGTCTACTAATCATTACATGCACACTGATAATAGATGAGTTCGTAGTAATAAGACAATTTACTTAAAATTAGGAAAAAAATCGCAGACGCCAGAGCTGAAAATACCTATGAGTTCTAGTTATAACGAACATTTTCATCGTAAAATACAAAACAAAAACTGTTGAACTGCCGCGGCTTGATACAATTTCCAACAACCCACAAAACTAATTATCGATGCTACCTCTCCATTTTTAATCTTTTAAAATATAAGCAGTGTTGCCACCTTCAAGGAAAATCAACTTTGGAGCGGAAATTGAAGTTCCGCCGCCAGAGGGCGCGCGCGCACCGGACACGCCGCCATTATGGACACTTCCAATTCTTTATTTACTTCCCACGTTACGCTTTGATATTGAAAATGCGTTAAGGGGATAGCGAGCGTTTACTTGCTTTATCATTTTTATCAATCAGGATACATTTTGAGTGCCGGGTACCGTACATTTTCCTGTTGACTTTGTTTTTCATGTTTTGCCTTTTTCGCTTTTATAATTATTATGGCACGACACGAGCTATGTTAAGGTACCTTGTGATCACTGATCATATTTATAAAAGCTCATTTGTGTGAGTTGAGTTTCCTTAAAGGCACAAGCTAAAGCACTCTAACTTACAATACGAAGAGAAATGTTGCGTATGTTGTACGTTTGTAAAATCTTTATAATCCCTATTTTCTCTGACACAAACACAACTCTCAAGCAATTTTTATAAATATGTATAAGTGAATACACACAAAAACCTGATGTAGGTACGAGTATTTTCATTTCATTCACCAGTCACCACATCAACACAGCACACACACAATACATAGGCATCGGGTTTATTTGTTGTTAACACAGCACAAAACCCCTAATATAACCGAACTAGAGTTGTTATCACTGAGGGCTAAGACAAACAAATTGTTGATGATCTACGACCCACATCTGGTGTTATTTCTATTATGTGGTGCCGAACATAATGTAAACTTTGTGTGGAAATAGTTTACACGTGGTGAGGAACGGTTCCAATGAAGGTTTATAAATACGGGTTATGACTTTAGTTAGAAGTTAACACAGACGTTTATTTGGATAGATGTTATATGGACTGCTATAGTGGAGAAAGAGTTCACATAACTTATTATGGGAAGTTTTTTCAACCCACAAAGTCAACACAGTAGGCTACTATGATTCAGAATTCAGATGCCCGGCTTCAAAGATATCCTGTGCTTTCATTCTTAATGAAAACACAGGATATAATGGCTGCTCTACACGATGGGCCAACGCCGGCCACTCCAAGGGACGCAGCCATGCGGTAGAATGAGATAGCAATACCACTTGCTCCCTCTAACGCATAAATGCGTCCCTTGGAGTGACCGGCGTTGGCCCATCGTGTAGAGGAGCCATAAAACGTTAAGGTGGTTCAATTTTCATACAAAATTCAATCAAAGCTCATTAAGTAACTACACACTATTAGTACATAAATATTTCCGCATTTATCTTCCTTCGAATATTCGTTTGCGCGAAATTAACAGGAAAACAATGTTTCATACAGAAATCATGCAAAAATCATAGTTAAATTTTCATCAATTTTACGTATGTGTGTGTCACAAATGTCGTGGACAGATACATTTGCGACGTTGCCATACCCTTTCCGACGTTGCCGGGCTGACCACGGCGCGAATTTGGAGTGCCTTCATGTTTAGTGCAATTTTGTTGACACTGACGTTTGACAGGTACTTAATTGACCTAAGCGAGAATAAGTACCCGAAGTTCGTCAGCTTAGCTAAGAACACAGACCAACCCCTATAGACATAGCTTATAGGACGACTCGCGGCCTCCACTCATCGGAGCAATAGCGCTTATAAAATATTGCACGCGCGCCGCTCCGATCAGTTGCGACCAAATTCACGACCTGTTAACAGCGTGCGCGTGTTTACGAAAATAAATCGCAATTTATTTAACTCATTGGGAAATCATGGGATTTTGCAGTGTAAAATGGTGTGGCAAGTCATCTAAGACTTCCAGTTATAAAACAGATGGAATAACATTCCGCAATTAAGTCAAATTCACTATTTTGTTGAAAATTGTTTCTTGTCCGCGGGGTTCATTTTATACTGGTCAATATGGTTGTACTGAGCGGCAGTGAAGTAGCCCGTCCTTTTCCGTCAACTTGAAAATGCAATGTGCTATCCCTTTCACGTCAACAACTAGTGATGTGACGGTGATGGTTTTGTCAATTGCGGTAACTTCGTGCTGCTCGTACCATTTTAAGAAATGTAAAAGATAAATGTGATTCTCTTTTATTTTTAACTGAGAATAAATAAAATTGATCTGTAGAATCTACAGTTTTAATTAGGTACTTGGTAGTTTATCTTAGTAGGTATATGCAGTATGTTAGTTTAATTTTTAGTTAGTATATAGTACCATTATTGAGGTAGCATCAAAATAAGAAAATAATCATATTTTAGCAGGTTTTCAGAGCAACGCCCATGTGACATGACATGTGACACAACTAGGAGTTGCAAGCGCCATTAGTTAGTAGTATAGTTTGGGGTCATCCATTAATTACGTCACACGTTTAGGGGGGGGGGGGGAGGGGGTCAAGAAAATGTGACATGTTGTGACATGGGGGAGGGGCGAGTCACAAACATTGTGACGTCACTTTAACCTCAACACTATTCATCAGAAACCGAAAATTAATTTATATTTTTTTATTCGTCGCTGTACATTTAAATAATAAGGTTTTGGAAGATAAATTTGGTAATTTTCGTTCCTAAATGATTTTGTGTTATAAAATTACTAATATTTCTTTTACCAAAAATATTTTTTTATTCAAAAAATAATTCCGAGTTAGTATTGCCGATTTCGTTGAAAATAAAATTGCCTAAAATGTGACGTCACACCAGGTGGGGAGGGATTTGCAAAATGTGACCAAGTGTGACAAAGAGGGGGGAGGGGTCAAAAAACCTAGAAATTCGTGTGACGTAATTAATGGATGATCGCTTTCCATAGGCTGCGTTTGCCACCAAAGTGTATTTTTGAAATTTATGATTGATTTATGAATAATAAATGAATGATGTAATTTTTTTTAAGAATCCAGGTGAGCAGTTACGTCACGAGATGGACCTGATACCTGATGATGAACTTTGAAGAAGTGCAAGGGAACTCTTTTTATATTGTATTATATTGTATGAATATTCTGAAGTAGATATGAGCGCCGCGCCGGCGCGCCGCCGTCGCCGACGAAATTTTCGCGCCGCCGCCGCCGACGCTGCGCTATCGGCGTGGCATCGGCGTGACCTTGTTAGATACTAACTACTTTCAGAATCAGATTTTATCTAGTTTAGATCTTTAACGGTGCCACTCTGAATAGCTTATAGACATTCAAAAGGTAGTTTAGGTCCATATCATCATCATCTCAGCCATAAGCGTCCACTGCTGAACAAAGGCCTCCCCCTTGGACCTCCATTCGTACCGGTTGGAAGCAACCCGCATCCAGCGTCTTCCGGCGGCCTTAACAAGGTCGCCCGTCCATCTTGTGGGTGGAGATCCATATAATTCAAAAATATCGAAGGTAAATTCAAACTTTTCTGTCTGGTAACCGCGCTACTAGTCTTAGGACAACGAAATTACAAATTTTGCCAGCTGGTTAGGTAATCCGTCATTCGCCGCGAAATTAACCATTGCAAGCATGGCTGAATGTTTTTAAAATGTATAAAAAGGGGTTAATTTCAGATATTACTATTACTTTCAGATCCACCGAAACTAATAAAAATATGTATATTGGAACTAATTACACCGTTAACCCTTTTAATAAATCAGTCTCTTAGAGAGGGAGTATTTCCAGATTTGCTAAAAATATCGAAAATAATACCGATCCTTAAGCCTGGGGGTGACAGTAAAAATCCATGCCAATACAGACCTATAGCCCTCTTGCCAAGTATATCTAAAATATTTGAAAAGGTGATGTCCAACCGTGTTTATAATTTTCTCGAAAAGTACTCAATACTCGATAGTAGTCAATATGGGTTTAGAACCAATCGTTCCACTGTATATGCAATATTTAGTTACATACATGAAACCTTAAACTACATAAATGATAAAAAATACGGGGTGGGGCTAATGCTAGATATGACTAAAGCCTACGATCGCGTTTCTCACGAAATCTTGCTTAAAAAATTGTACGGCATGGGAATCCGCGGAGTAGCGCATAAGTGGTTTAAATCATATCTCGAAAACCGCAGACAATATGTACAGCTCGACCATATTGATAACAGTACAGGAGAAACGCATATAATCACTTCGCGAATGCGGCATACCTCATGCTCCATACCTCAGGGGAGTGTGCTCGGTTGCCTGCTGTTTTTAGCATACATCAACGACTTACCTAAAAATATTGATAGATAAAGATAGATAAAAGATTTTTATTCGTGACGATCACAAAACATGTACGAACATGTACAGACAACAACAGCAAGAACAGAAAAGAACAATAAGTGTGCATCACGAAATGGACCCAACTCAGCATAATGCTAGCTATAAAGCCAGCGCTGGTCTTCCGTAGGGCCCATTCGGTGATGCCACGACAGATAACACAAAAAGATACATATTGAAAACATTGCAAAAGATACACAGAAAAAATAATTAAGTAAACAGAAATTACAAAATACAAGAAAAATAATTCAGAAAATAAACAAAACAAAATGAAAAGAAAAGCATAAACATAGACAAAAATTTATGGTAGACGTAAAATTATGAACGCGACCATACCATGCGTCAACGCTTGCCTGCAGCTGCTAGCGCCAGCGGCGACTTGCATAACCTCAAACCTGCGTAACTAAAACTATCTACAAGCATGGCATGGCATGGTCGCACCATGGAAAAAATTAAAACTATAAGAAGATGGACAATACAATATTAAGTAAGCGTAACTTAAAATTATAAAGAAGTTAAAAAAGAAGCAATATGGCAAAGCAAAAGGGACAAAAACGAACGGTAAGTCTATATAAATACGAGAGACAAAACAAGTTATATGCAACTAGTGTCATGACTCAAAGTTTCCTGTGATTTTTGGTGTAAATACATAAACTGTTTGAGTTTGCATCTAAAAGTGTTAACATTTTGCAGGTTCCTTATTGGCGGAGGAATATTATTCCAAATTTTTGCTGCTGCATATCGGAAACTACCACGGAACGCTGATGTAGCATGTCGAGGTGGAAGTAGGTGTATCGCACACTGCCGGCGTTCACGCGTCCTATTGATCATCAGCTTATCGTAAAGATATCGTGGGGCACTGAACTTCAAGACACCAAAAAGAAGACAAGCTAAATGGAGTTTGCGTCGATGCTGCATTTTTAGCATATTGTGTTTGTTGAGGAATGGAGTGACATGTGACCTTGAGGGAATGCTGAAACAAAAACGTGCGCAGGCATTTTGGACGCGTTGAATAAGCTTCTTTGTCTTGGCAAGAAGTCGGGGACCATATACACTGTCAACATAATTTAATTTAGAAAGAACAAGAGACTCGACTAACCTTATACGCACATTTTCATTTATATATGGCCTTATCTTATAAAGAATTTTAAGTTTATAAAAACAGCTTCTGATAACATTAACAGTGTGGCGCTCAAACCGAAGGCAACTATCCATGAGGAGTCCGAGATTACGAGCCTCCTGAACTCGCTCAATGGATTGCCCCATCAATAACACATTGGCCGTGGGGTTAAACCTCGCTAGTTGTTGTTTGCTGCCAAAGACTAAATATTTGGTCTTGCTAGGGTTGAGCATTAAGCAGTTATTTTTGGCCCAGCATGCAATTTTGCTAAGATCATGGTTAAGTTTTTCAATTGCACTATCTGCTTCATCTGCCTTGCAAGAAATGTACACTTGAATATCATCCGCATAAATGTGGTACTTACAGTGTGTGATCTGCGTCCCTATATCAGCAGAGTACAGAATAAATAGGATTGGACCGATAACCGATCCCTGCGGAACGCCTCTCTTAAGGCTGGCCTGAACCGAGGTCTTTATGGTGCCATTGATCTGAGTTAGTTTCACACATTGAGAGCGATTATTGAGATAGCTGTCAAACCACTTTACGGCATTATTATCAAATCCATAGTAAGTAAGCTTAGATAAGAGCAGATTAATATTTAAACAGTCAAAAGCCCGGGAAAAATCTAGCAGTACTAACAGTGTGCACATCCCTTTATCCTGGGAACACAAGATATTGTCAGTGACATCCAGCAGGGCAGTCGCTGTGCCTCGCCCCTTTCTGAAACCCGACTGAACATCTGGTAAGATATTGTTGGTCTCTAAATAGTCAGTTAGTTGTTTACTTACAATTTTTTCTATTATTTTAGAGAGACATGGCAGAATACTAATGGGCCTCAAATCTTTTAGTCCAGATGGGTTTGATATTTTAGGAAGTGGGCGAACAATTGCTACTTTCCAGATGTCAGGGAATGTACATGTCAAAAAAGAGATATTTATTATTTTGGTAATTATGTCTGCAGTATGAGGAAAAGTCAATAATAGCATGTTTAAATTAATGCCATCACAGCCCTCGGCATTAGACTTAAGGTTCTTAACAATTTTAATTATTTGATCAGAGCTTGATGGGTGCAAATGAAAGACAGAGTCATTAAATCTATGATATTCAAAGTAAGTGAGGTCAGATATTCTAATGTCTGGAGTGCCCGGTAGGGTCAGAAAATGTGTGTTAATTATTTCTGGGTCACTGAATGAATTCGGCAGTTCTGTATTTTTCTTGGGCAATAAAGTAGATTTTAAATTTTTCCATAGGGATTTTGGATCGTTTATTTTATTATTTATATTAATTTTATAATATGCTGATTTCTCACAGTACAGAGCCTTATTTACTATGGATTTCATGTCCTTATAATATTGTTGTTTGCCCTCAGACCGGTTCTTATGGAAGTCAGCTGCAGCCTTATCACGCAGCCGCATCATATCCTTGATTGTGTCTGTAATCCAGGGGTGAGAACCTCCCTTGAGTGTGATTGTTTTTAAAGGCGCATGCAGGTCGAATAAGAAAAGTAAGTTCTTGTTGAATACTCTGACCATGTCATTGACATTTCCGGAATTCAACAGAGGGTCCAAAGTCACACACTGCAAGTCCCTATCAAAATATTCAAGTTGTATGTTTTTGAGAGGCCTGTAAGTTATGTGATATGGTTTAGGCTTTTCTAGTTTGATATTAAATTCACAGACTATGAGGCAGTGTCCGTAGAGTGTGCCTACATGTTCAATGCATATATTTTTTGCCTTCATATCTGTGCAAACCACATCAAGTAGAGTCTGGCTTTTTTCTGTAAAGTGCGTAGGTTGCGTAACTAATTGTGTAAGTTGAAAACATGTCAAAAAATTATTAAATTTAATTATTCTTGAGTCTGCATTTGTTAACATATTTATATTGAAGTCTCCTAATACTATTAAATTATCATAATTCGGAATTGAACTAATTGTGTCAGAAATTGCGTCAAAAAATAAATCCACGTCCATCCAAGGTGGCCGATAAGCTGTACCAATAACTAGCTTTCTCCCATTCACCGTCAAAGTAAGCCACATTTGCTCAACTAATCTATGCAGAGGATCGACGGGGTGAGGGAATGTACGGGCATTAAGATTGCGTTTAATATAAAATCCAACGCCTCCCCCTCGCGAACGAGTACCTTGAGGCCTGGGTATGTGTCGCAACTTGTACCCTGGGATCACCGGGGCCCGCCCGTCGCCCTCTGCAGTCAGCCAAGTTTCGTTAAGTGCAAGCACGTCAACATCTTGCCGAGTAGTAGCCGCTATGAGATTGTCCTGATTTGTGCCTAGGGAACCTGCATTAAACAAACCTATTTTAAGCTGCTTATTGAATGTTGTAACTGGTTTCGTTTGAGTCATGAACATAGTGTATAGTGATAGATAAGAAAATGTAATGAGTAAAAATAATTATTGCATATATAGTGTAAAACAATTGGTACGATGTGTATAAATAAAATACATAAAATGATACGAAGTGCGTTATGTTTGCAGACGACGTGTCAATATTATTAAGTTGTGGTGATAGTGCGGAATGCAACACGCGCCTACTAGAAACCATTAGCCTGGTCACCACCTGGCTACATGAACACAATTTAGACATTAACCTAACAAAGACAAAAGTAATTCAGTTTAAACCTACTCAGAAGAAACCGTTGCACTTGCACTTAGATATCAATGACAGCCCAATTGAAGAAGTCACTGAGTTTAAATTACTAGGCATTAAACTAGACTCCGGCATAAACTGGAAATCGCACATCCAAAATATAAAATCAAAACTGGCAAAGTTTGTATATGCCCTTAGTGTTTTAAAAATAAATACAAATTTAGAATCTGCTATGACGGCTTATTATGCGTACGCGCACGCCTGGCTGAGTTACGGCGTAGTCCTGTGGGGTGCGAGCACCGATGCTCACCAACTATTTGTTATGCAAAAAAAGTGCGTCCGCATTCTGACCAATACGCGCATTCCAAATAGTTGTCGACAGCATTTTAGAGACCATAAAATATTAACACTACCCTCTATGTATATTATGGAGGCAGCAGTATTTGTCAGGAACCACCCATATTTATTTAACGGAACGGAAGTATTCAAACCTGAGAGTAGACGAAAAAATCAAATCATCTTACCGCCTAGCAAGCTTGCCATAGTTAAAAATGGTCCCTTCTATCGATGTGTCCACATAATGAATAAAATCCCCGAGACTGTTAAACAATTAAGCGACATTAAGTTATTTAAAAATAAATTAAGGAAGATGCTTATCGAGAAATGTTATTATACCATAGACGAATTTTTAGAAGATGACATGACATAAAACATTATTTTTTTTTTTCAATCAATCAATTTATTAATAACATATACATTTACATTTTCTTTTTTGTATAAAATTAATTGACATCAAGTAGGTAATCTAGTGTTTAAATTTAGTTTAAACCTAGTATTGCATGATAATTACTTTAAAGTTTAAATCATTTACTTTGCTATTATAATTACTGTAATTGTAAATTTTATTTAGTTATTAAGTTTAGTTATTAAGTAACATGTCCTGTATTGTATACCCTAGCAGGGTGTCATGCACCTACGATAACTAAAATGTAAGACCTATTGTACTGATGAGCATGAGAACAATGGATTAAATGAATATGAATGAAAAAAATATTAAGCGTTTTCACGTCCAAAGGAAGGGCGTCGAAAACGGCTCTCATTTAAACTTGGCCATTGTTCAAATTTCAAACTTTCCTCTCTCGAAGCTCAATCTTTGGCCTCGCATCGCTCGCATGGAAGTATGCCGCTATCTGAATCGCCAAGTTTTCGGCTCTGTTTGGAGCTCAACTTTCGGACTCGCTTTTAAAATGTTTGGTCATTGGTTTTTGTCCGATCTTAGCTCCACTGCAGCACGGGCTTTGACCTCGCACGAAAGCGCCTGTATGGGGATACAGGCGCTTCCGTAGTTTTTAACATTATGGCCTCGGTCTTTATCGGCCTTCGGACTTGCTTACACTGGACCACTAGTTCTAAGCTCTGCTCTCTTGCAGCTTGATCTTCGGCCTTGCACAGAAGCGCACCGCAATCGGCGCTCCAGGCATTCGGCCGTCAGCCAAGCTCACAATTGGCGTTCGATTCTAAGCTGTATGCTTAATACCAGCAGCTCAGCCTCTGGCCTCGCATGCTCGCATGGGAAGGCGTCGGAATCAGGTCTTCGGTGTTAAGTGGAGCTCGGCCTCGAGCCTCACCTTTAGACATAAATCGGTTTTGTTGGGTTGATTTGGTTAACGAAAAAGCTTGATTTTCCTCACTTCGGCTCTTTAGAATATCGACTCGACGTTTTCCTGATGATACAGTCAATCCGCTACTGTTTAGTTAGCACAAAAGATAAGGGCCTCGCAAAGATCTTCCGGCCACGGCCTCACCAAGATTAAGACTGGCTCTGATGAAGCGCGATACTGGTTTATGCGAGTGTTTATACTATATAAAACTATTTTCGAACGTTTATTCAATAAATTATCCTTGAAATTGAAAAATGCACTTATTTTATAACTTTCCTACAGCAAAAACATGTTTTTTCGGTAAAATGTCGGTTTAAATTATTTTTTCATTAATCAAAGGTGTTTCAAGGCCACGCCGCCGATTCGCCGCCGCCGCCGACCGATTTTGACCGGCGCGCCGCCGCCGGCTAAATGCCTATCGGCGCTCATATCTATTCTGAAGTAATAAATCTGTGGACTTTATTGATAACAATTATTTTACCACAATAGATTTCGGTACCATTGGTACCAGTACCACTGCAAGTAATGAACATGTCCCATCCCTACGCTTACACGTGTCAGCACGCCATGTTTGGAACGACCAATCGCAACGCCGGGAGCACCCCTCCCGCGCCTCACAGTTTGGTGATTTGCGTCGCGAACAAAATGGCCAATATTAGGTTTCTAGAGGCGGTGTTCTGTGGCTAAGAACTATCATGGCGTGTTATGCAAACAGTCGCTTTTTTGCTTACAAACGGAAGATTCCCGGTTCGATCCCCAGTCATTGTATGCTGGAACATAACTTTTTGTATTTTTGTTACATCTAAATTTCATATTGTTTTTTTATTTTTATTTAATTTTTCTTATTATCATAAATCGATTGATTACGTATGGGCTACACGTATTCGTTTATTTTTGACAAAGAAAATTAGAAATTATACTCTACCTAATCTCTCTTATTTTTACAATCAGTCAGGACATCCTCACTGCAATAAAAAATAAATGTATAAAATTTCCTGTGGTTAAAAATAATGGATTTTTTCTATGAATGAAAAACACAATTATTACTATAGTTTGTTTTTTTAGCATTAGAAATAAGGTAAACAATCTTGACGTGTCTTTTAATTGAAAAACACATTTTAAAAATAAGTTACGGCAAATATGTAACAATTATAAATCAAATACGATCATTTATATTCTTCTGCTTCCATAAGTAATAGTTTTTGATTTTTAAAAAGCGTTTTAATCTGTGTGCCTAGCCAAGATGCCAGTCGTTCGCTCCGTAGCGAACGTTAGGGTAATACCTCTCTCTATCACTCTGCCATATTAATGCGACAGACACGGCTGCGCTTCGGTTGCTACGGAGCGTAAACCATTGGCATCTTGGCTAGGCACCCTGGTCATCTGGAAAGCGAAACATATACGGAACGCGTTTCTATTACTCAATACAGTGGCCAGTTGCAGATTCGGCGGTAATCTTAACTATACCTAAATCTGGGTGCCTAGCCATGATGCCAGTCGTTCGCTCCGTAGCGAACGTTAGGGTAATACCTCTCTCTATCACTCTGTCATATTAATGCGACAGACACGGTTGCGCTTCGTTCGCTACGGAGCGTACACCATTGGCATCTTGGCTAGGCACCCTGGTCATCTGGAAAGCGAAACACATACGGAACGCGTTTCTATTACCCAATACAGTGGCCAGCTGCAGATCCGGTTTTAAAGTTAACTATACCTAAACCTGGGTGCCTAGCCACGATGCAGGCTAGTAGAGTTCTCTTTCACCTTCAGCAGAACCGGGAGATCCAAACCTACCTACTTTTCATCTAATAATCTCAAGAATCAGTGCATGATTCAAACTTTACCGGTCGCCGTGGTAAGACCTAGGATTTATCATAGCGGTGTTGGTAAAAGCCCGAAGTAAACTAGTAAGATTTAACATTTCGGGCTTTTACCGATCGGCATCGGTAAAACCTAGGTTTTACCGGTAAATCCTAGGTTTTGCCGTACTTCGGGCTTTTACAGTAACATATATATAATAATTGCTCGTTTAAAGGTAAGATAACACAAAGGAGAAACAAAAAGAAATTACCTACTCGCACCAGTCTTGAACCCCAATCCTCTTGCACGTATTTCCACGAACATACCGTTACGCTATTGCAACATACTTACGTTGTGTGAAATTGTCTACTACAAGGATCACGGAAACACTGTTTGCATGTGTGAGTAATAGTAGGAAAAAGCGTGACAGCAACACTCCGTCGAATTAAAAAGGTGGTTTTTGCACAATGAAGTATTCAATGTTTATTTTAATAGTTCAATATTTATTTAAAGAGTGCGCGAAACATACTTTTAAGTACACAAATACCATGACTATTTCACAAAAAAATAAAACCTGAAATTTTGCAAAAGTGGTGCCATCTAGCGAGAGTTAAGTTTTGAGTAACCTAGGCGAACCACCTTAAGAGAAGAATGAAAGAGCTTCCGTATGTGAGTATGAGTACTGTGATAGGTATTAAAAGCTAGCCAATGTCAGGACAATGTATAATTATAATACTAAGGACTGTTCATTTTATTAAGCGGACACACAAAAAAGTATAAATTACATTTTTCTAATTCTGGAATCGCTTTATTTAGATAAATATAATAAAAACGGAAACCAACGCAAAACATTTTAATGTAAATATAGTATAATATAATAACATCGGTAAGATTTTCGTACTTTTACACGGTTGCGCCGTTCAAGTGCTTGCACATCAATTTTTGACACTTTTTGACAAGTTGTAAACAACATTCGTTTGAATTCTTTCAACGTTTTAGCTTCTCATCTACCCTTTTTTAAGTACATCTTCACATTGGTCTAGTGCCACTCGATGGAGTGGAGCTCCGGGCAATTAGATGAGTTGACTTGTTTTTGAACGAAATCAATGTTTTTCAAATTCAGTAGCTTCACTTTCTGACCAGCATAGTGGGCACTTGCCAAATCAGGCCGAAATGAAGAAGTGACATTATGCGTCTGATAGACGGAAAGTTTTCGTTATTAGATGCATTATTTTCTGTAAATGTCGCAACCAAAGTTCATGTCGCAAAATAGAACAAACTTTTTAAGGCCACAGGAACCAATTGCCTGCCAGACAAGGACTTTCTTCATGAATTGGTCAATTTTGATGTTACTCTCCTCGTCGAATATATGATCTTCTACAACGGCATGGTAGCATCAGGGCCATTGGTAACGTACTACAGCAACATTTTACGCATTTTCCGTTGTCCATTAAAATGCTACGAAATTTATCTTAATGTAAAATGTAGTACAGTTTGACGCTTCTTTTTTTCGATTGCTTTCGCTGCTCTGTAATTCTTTTGTCCATTTTTTTCTTTCTATGGGTCCATTTATTGTACATACTTCTTATATTTTAATCTGTGCCTACTCTAACGCCTGCTGTCTTAGGAATTTCGCGAACCGATAAGTTATTTATTGATTTTAACAGCCGCATGACAATAGTTTTGTTTCTGGATTGGCCGGGCCGCTTCTGTGCCGGGATTTTGTAAAATCTTCAAGCATATGATGCTCTCCAAATGTTTTAATTATTTTATTCACGTTTAACTTGGAAAATTTGTACATATTTACGATTTTTCGCAGTGAATACTAGCCTGTGCATCCTAATTGCAGAACTAACTTGCTATGTTCCAAATTTGTTCGGTCCTTCGGGAAAAATATTTGACTATTATGGGAACAAATATGTAGCAATTGATAAATAAGGGATAGTTAATTATATTGTTATGAGCTGTACGTCAATTGATTTTAAATTCGCCGATTAAAAGAGGTGTAAGAGTGTCCGCTTAGTAAACTGAACAGTCCTTATAGTATAATAAACTGGTAAACTTGGGATACTTTGAATCTCTAGGAAACTGGGAATTGCTTTCTGAATGATTGTAGCTGAAGTCAGACAAACGAGACGAGTTGACAAATTTGAATTAAGAAGTGCTAGTGCATTTGCGTGATCTATTTCAATTGTAGATACATCTCTTTGGAAACCATGTTTACAATAGACACATGGCCGGATCTATTGTTAACGGCAGTAAATGACACATTTTGTTATAACAGTCGGCTGGCCCGGCTGCCGTATTCGAACTTCAAGATATTCACAAGAGACGACACGTACTAGATCCATTCTAGATACGTTATAGTTTAGATATCAACTAGTTCTCTTTTGCAGCGCAATTCGGGCAACTAATGTCACTTTTACGTTAGATAGCGTAAGATATCTATTAGATGTGAATTGGATCACTAAGTCATATCCTGTGGAAATCGTTCAAGAGTATCTCCAGAATCGCATAAATGTCAAATTTGACAGGTTAGATCTTAAACATATCGTTATCGTATCTTGGTGATGTCTAAAAGATATCTAATAGATATCTATTTCAAAATCCGAATCGGGCCCCATGACGCGTCTCTCTGACAGGTGGGAAGGTTTTATCTTTCCGCTGTTGGTATAGGAATGGAATCGACAGATTTTTCACACAAAATATCTTAATGACGTATCTTGGTGGTGCTTTAGTGAGTAGTATGTCAGAATGTACAGTCGAGGAAATTGATTCTTTAGCAGTTTACGGTTCTCTTTACATTGGACAGCTCTTAGAATAAGTATGTACAACCAAATTTACTTGAATCGCAAATTGCTAAAGAATCCATTTCCTCGACCGTACCTATACCTATAGTTCGTTTTTTTAGCATTAGAAAGAAGTTGCAAGAAGGTAAGCGATCTTGACATGTCTTTTAATTGAAAAACGCTTTTTAAAAATCAAAAACTATTACTTATGAAAGCAGAAGAATATAAATGATCGTATTAGATTCATAATTGTTACATATTTGCCGTAACTTATTTTTAAAATGTGTTTTTCCATTAAAAGACACATCAAGATTGTTTACCTAATTTCTAATGCTAAAAAAAACGAACTATATAATGAGTCAAACAAAAAAAAGATAACTGCCACTTTTTTTTCATTCTTTAAAGGTCTTGTTATACCTGTTGGTACTTGTTGTGTTGTTTAAAGGTCGTTTATGTAGTGCTCCCTGTTTTCAGGCAATGAGATCATTTTAACTCACTATGGATAATACCGACAGTTACAGTTTGTGCTAATAAGCTTGAAAAAATTATCTCTTAATGTAAATGAATAGTCATTGTTTTTCCTCTGGACTATTTAGTCTGGACTATGCATTACACCTGTATAAGTATATAAGGTAGTATCTTAGGTAGTTTATTATATTCTGTTTTTAGTACCTATTTGGTGTTGTAGCGGCAACAGAAGTACATCATCTGAAAAATTTCAACTGCCTAGCTATCACGGTTCATGAGATACAGCCTGACAGATAGGCGGACACAGACGGACAGCGGAGTCCTAGTAATACGGTCCCGTTTTTACCCTTTGAGTACGGAATCCTAAAAATGTCCTGCTCAATATCGTATAAATGACCATAGTTATGCAGAAAACGACCAACTCAATTTTTTTATCAATGCAGAAAGCGACCAAAGCCACTGAGATAGGGTGTAAGTCACTTTGACAAAAATAAAAAGTTGGTCGCTTTCTACAGAACTACGGTCAAATATGAGTCGTACTAGTACTATGAAAATAGAAATGAGTTTTCGTCAGCATCGTAAAACGTCTGCTTTCATACACATCTGCAAAAGTTTTATGAACTTTCTATCTCGCTCATATTGAAAATTAGCGTGCATGAAAATTCAGCGCGCGACCAGATGTTACAAACTGTAGTAGCACATATGGCCACAGATTACTTCATTTTGTAGTTATGTAAGTACCTACTTACTTAAAGTGACATCCCATTTCTAACTGCAGCTGCAATACTGTTCATTTTACTATGGAAACGCGTCGTTGTCATTGTCAATTTCCATAGTAAAATTAACAGTATTGCAGCTGCAGTTGGAAATGGAATGTCTCTCTTATAGATATATTATGCCAATCTTAAAATGTCAATAAAATCGTTTGTACTAATGTTATTTTTAAACGTACCTCCGTCGCTTTGTTCGCTGTTATTTCTGTAAGATAGTAAATATTGTGCATATTTTATCTTAAGGCGACATTCCACCAGTGTGCGGAACTGTGCGGAACTGTGCGGTACTAGCATTTTTGTTCTGAATATGTTTGTGCCGCACAGTGTCGCAGACTTGCGGAAAATTGGTGCAAAATAAATGAACGATATTTCCATAATATAAACGTTTATATAATATAATATGAATACGTGAAGTATCATTTGATATTTACCAATCGCTTTTCTAGTTTCCTTCCTTAGTTGGAAGGTAAGAAGGCAATGACAGTTGCTTTCATCAAAACTAGTACCTACAACAATTTTTGGGGCTAGTAGCGAAGCAGACCCCAGGTTCACACGTGGCAAGTAGCCGAGACAAAAATCAATCGATAAATATGGTACCGTTAACAGGATTTGATTAGTAGGCTTCTTTGTCTCTTCAATTAGGTAGAGCGTGGATTAAGTTTCCGAACATGACTGGCATTAGGAAAGGAATTGGAAAGTTATCGGATTATACGGTTGGTTTGTGGGAAACAGATTTCGGCTGTTGAACGGCTTCGGATTTTAAATTACTTCGTTGTACGACGCAGCATAATATATGTTCCTTGAAAGTTAGGTTAGGTTAAAGTTTACTCAATACTAATCATAAGTCATAGTTTATGACGTATCATAATCATAAATATTTTTAATTATAAACATAATATTTTACCGCCTTGTAGAATATTGTGTCTGCACGGACTTTTACTTATTATTTTTTTTCAGAACACAAACAAAACATAACAAGTAAGTACAGTCAAGGAATTTAAATTCCGACCCATTTCGTACTTTGTCACAGTGACAATCAATATGAAAGCCGCTAGAGACCTCATACGGTTGTCACTGTGACAAAGTACGAAATGGATCGGAATTTAAATTCCTTGACTGTACCTACTTAAATCTTTTTGTTTCAATCTGAAAATTATAGGTTTAGACCGCTGATGTTAACTAGAACTATCACATTTAATGATATCCTTTCAACTCTTAAGCCGAACACTGACTAACAGGCCGCCGGACGATATCGGCCTGTCAGTTAGAACAAAAATTTGACAGTTCCGAACAACTGACCGGCCGGTATCGTCCGGCGGACTGTTAGTCAGTGGTCGGCTTTAAGTATGTTGCTGTTCATTTTGTTACCTAATAAGTACATTTATTTATAAAAAAAAACATTATTTCATAGATTTTAAGAGAATGGGTCTGATAAGAATAAGTACTTAATAATTACCTACTGTTGTAAAATTCCCTAAAATCGATATTTCTAATAAGTTTGTATCTAACTAACAAACATCCAACCTCTGCCCTTATTGGTTTTGTTACGGTAAAACAAGAAAGTACTTAATTAATGTTTACAAAGTTTCGAAGGAAACATCAACTCATAATTTAAAATTATTTCGATATTTATTAACCAAAGTGTTTATGTTTTCAATGTGCCCCGAGTTAGCAAAGTAAGAGTTACTTAAGAAGTAAATCGTAAATCGCATTGATTCGGTAAATGGCGGCGTCAGCTTACAACAAGAGGAAAAGTCACTTCTGCGCGCTTTACGGTCTGCAGAAAAATATATTTGGGCCAATATTTTATATAATATTTTAAACTTTCGCGTTTTGAACACATATTAACTCACATTATAGACGGGTCTAACGCGAATTATATTCAATTACCTTGATTTACCGACGGGTAGATGCACAAATCTCTGTTTTGACGTTTTGCTGGGACATCAGTCAGCCGCGACCACGACCAGTGAAACTAATATTCAATGTCACGTAAAATTCTGAGCGCCTGTTGCCTTTAACTTTATAAATATTTGATGCTAAAAATATTTTGAATTCAATATAGGATAAACATCTTGTGTAACATGACTAATTAAATTTCTCTCGAATACCTGCGTTTTAAAATACTCTAGCTAGGGCCTACGGCGTAGTCCTACAAAAGTAAATAGTGAATAACTCAGGTCATTCTAATTGAATTTGTTTTTGGAGTACCGTCAAACCTAGTCACCTTTTACCCAATACCTTTAACATTATAATTTTATTTTATAATCTCCGTTGTCGTTATCAAAACAACTAGCCAATTACGATGAAAATAAAATGACCATGAACCTTTAAAAGTTGATATCAACCTAACCTAGTAACTGTTATTGTACTTTAATAACATTTTTATATTAAAAAAGCGTACAATTTTTTTAGCCTTTTCTATTGGAGCTTGCCTAACAATTTTCAGAACACAAACAAAACATAACAAGTAAGTACAGTCAAGGAATTTAAATTCCGACCCATTTCGTACTTTGTCACAGTGACAATCAATATGAAAGCCGCTAGAGACCTCATACGGTTGTCACTGTGACAAAGTACGAAATGGATCGGAATTTAAATTCCTTGACTGTACCTACTTAAATCTTTTTGTTTCAATCTGAAAATTATAGGTTTAGACCGCTGATGTTAACTAGAACTATCACATTTAATGATATCCTTTCAACTCTTAAGCCGAACACTGACTAACAGGCCGCCGGACGATATCGGCCTGTCAGTTAGAACAAAAATTTGACAGTTCCGAACAACTGACCGGCCGGTATCGTCCGGCGGACTGTTAGTCAGTGGTCGGCTTTAAGTATGTTGCTGTTCATTTTGTTACCTAATAAGTACATTTATTTATAAAAAAAAACATTATTTCATAGATTTTAAGAGAATGGGTCTGATAAGAATAAGTACTTAATAATTACCTACTGTTGTAAAATTCCCTAAAATCGATATTTCTAATAAGTTTGTATCTAACTAACAAACATCCAACCTCTGCCCTTATTGGTTTTGTTACGGTAAAACAAGAAAGTACTTAATTAATGTTTACAAAGTTTCGAAGGAAACATCAACTCATAATTTAAAATTATTTCGATATTTATTAACCAAAGTGTTTATGTTTTCAATGTGCCCCGAGTTAGCAAAGTAAGAGTTACTTAAGAAGTAAATCGTAAATCGCATTGATTCGGTAAATGGCGGCGTCAGCTTACAACAAGAGGAAAAGTCACTTCTGCGCGCTTTACGGTCTGCAGAAAAATATATTTGGGCCAATATTTTATATAATATTTTAAACTTTCGCGTTTTGAACACATATTAACTCACATTATAGACGGGTCTAACGCGAATTATATTCAATTACCTTGATTTACCGACGGGTAGATGCACAAATCTCTGTTTTGACGTTTTGCTGGGACATCAGTCAGCCGCGACCACGACCAGTGAAACTAATATTCAATGTCACGTAAAATTCTGAGCGCCTGTTGCCTTTAACTTTATAAATATTTGATGCTAAAAATATTTTGAATTCAATATAGGATAAACATCTTGTGTAACATGACTAATTAAATTTCTCTCGAATACCTGCGTTTTAAAATACTCTAGCTAGGGCCTACGGCGTAGTCCTACAAAAGTAAATAGTGAATAACTCAGGTCATTCTAATTGAATTTGTTTTTGGAGTACCGTCAAACCTAGTCACCTTTTACCCAATACCTTTAACATTATAATTTTATTTTATAATCTCCGTTGTCGTTATCAAAACAACTAGCCAATTACGATGAAAATAAAATGACCATGAACCTTTAAAAGTTGATATCAACCTAACCTAGTAACTGTTATTGTACTTTAATAACATTTTTATATTAAAAAAGCGTACAATTTTTTTAGCCTTTTCTATTGGAGCTTGCCTAACAATTTTCACGTTAATGTTATGACTCTTGTGACACAGCAGAATATTTTTATCAATTCAAGTGCATTAGCAAATTGCTAAATATAAATAGTGGCTGCTCCGACCGTACGAAAGGAGGATTATTCGGTAATCTCACCGGGCGATGTCTCGACACGCGCCGCCCCGGCCACATTAAAGCCACATTAGCTTCTACACATTGCCAGGCTACCATCATGTTCTTTTGAACCGATTTTATAGACTAACTTGAAAATATTGAGAGGAGGAGTCAGGGATATATTATTATTGCTTTCTAATGTTTCCGCCCAGAAACCTACCGATCTTCCCACTGTCTAACTCTATTAATATCTTAAATTTCATACATACGGTACCTATAGTAAAGAACTCCCTTAAAGGGGAAAGGGAGTCCCTTTCCCCTTTTGTACTTTTATTGAGATGCCCTCTGTAGTTTTATATATTAAATTTTATTTTTAAAGAACCCCAGTTCATTTTCTCACCTTAGTTTTGACCCAAATGATCGTCGGTGTAATTTCTCATACACTCTACTACTATGTGGTACATACCATAATTAAAACATAATTTTATCGGGTCTATCGCGAATTTATTTCATTTCCGGCGTTTTGATGGAGGTCACAATTAATGGTCGTGATCGCGGATAATAACTGACGTTTGTCAACAAAATAAAGATTTCAAACTTCCTTAGAAAAGTCTAATAGGATCAAGTTGGTATACATAAGTTATTGTCAATAGATGAAGAGGAGGAGAATCACGATTTTGGATTATATTTTAATCTGGGTATCATGTTTACTCAACTATTACTATGTTTAAAATGAATTATAGACTATCTATTCAGACTTTGCATTAGGTCCGAATCTAATTTTAAATTCGCAAACCCTATTTATATGCGTCAGACTAAAACAGATTTAGAGCACACTTGACGGGAATCAGCGTTACATCCTCGGCACAAAGCTATGAAAGCGGCTTAGCCCAGAGAAAGGGGATTACGCCATAATCTGGAGTCTTATTGTAACTGCTTAGCAAGTACGGAAAAGTCAGACACACTGACTAACCAGAATTAGAGCGTTCTCCGTTCACGTAGGTCTATTACAGAATTTAAGTTTACATTTACACTGGTACGCTAGACGGTGTGACCAGTTTCCGCTCGGTAAGCATTAAGAACATGGGACCTGGAACGGAGCGGTTGACATACGCCCAGGGCGGACTGCCATATCAATTTGAAACAGCGTAAGCGCGTCTGAGTTTCATCCGCTCATGTGTCCTTATTGATTAGCACGGGAGACTGGCGAGCGGGTTTGCTCTCGGTAAATACGGTTGCACTGTGCCTATTAAACCAGCCGGCATTAGGTGGATACTGAAATGAGACCGCATCACTGCTTAGTAGGGAGTATCGTTCACGCCTGGCCACTTATTCGACATTGATTAAGTATTCGCCATTGATAGGTATACAGTTAATTGAGAGACATTACGTTAATATTAAAGTAATATTTACTAACTAAGAACTTGAGTAATTATTTGCAATTAGTACCTAAGAGACATTCGCTTTTTTATTTTAGAGATTATAATTTATTTTGCCTTTATTGTCACGAAATCGATCATTGTGTAAATCAACTTTTAATTACTTGTTTGCTGCCTGCTATTATTTACTTTTAGCTAGTTTTCGTGATAAATAGCCATAATTGTCGCCGACTTAAGATTTCTTATTACAACAAAAATCACATTTGACTTCTGCTACTATTTGCACTCGTGGATTAATAGGCAAGTTAATTAAACATTTTGACATCTAAACTCTGTACAAAAAGCCGATTTATAGACTCAGTGAAAGGGCTTTGTTATGCCAATAGCTGTCACAGCGTTACAACCCTAAGCCCCTTTATAAAATCCATCGTACGGAACATTTTCGTATTTTATTTTTTCTCTTAAATGCTCGGAAAGAGATTAACATACCTTATGACATGTTTAAGCTGGGCCGCTCACGATCCTGAAATGGAAAGAAAGGAATTGATTTAATAGCTGTAGAAAATAAAACGTATTGTAATATTGATAAAAAAGCCGTTGTACGAGTATACCTATGTTTAAACAGAACATTCGGCATAATAAAACGCAAACATAGTTATTAGTGAATGATTATGACGTCAATAGTCCCCGCGGGCGGAAAACCTATTTGAGTACAATACAATATCAATAAAAAGCAAATAAAAATAACGAGCCAACGATGACAAACTGTTAACGTCAAATAAATTTAGTGCGTAGATTGCCGTGCCTGTGGCGTGGCCCTACTAAACGATAATATTGAGAACCATTGAATGCTTAACCTGACGCCGGTAACAAATAAGTGCGTAAAATATATTGAAGTAAAAAACCGGCAAAGTGCGAGTCGGACCCGGGCACGAAGGGTTTCGTACCATTACACAAAGAACGGCAAAATAATCACGTTTGTTGTATGGGAGCCCCACTTAAATATTTATTTTATTTGGCTTTTAGTATTTGTTGTTAAAGCGGCAACAGAAATACATCATCTGTGAAAATTTCAACTGTTTAGCTATCACACAGCCTGGTGACAGACAGAGAGACGGACAGACAGACGGATAGCGGAGTCTTTAGTAATAGGGTCTCGTTTTTACTCGTTTTTACCCTAAAAAGAACTAATTATTTGGATATAGGCTTATTTTTAAGTATGTATTTTATTATCTGTATGAAAATAGTGGAAATCATATTTAATCATTTTACTAACCTTTGCGAATGAAAACATTATGTAAGTTTAACTTATTAACTTTGTATGTTTACTAATATTTAATAATAAACAGAAAAACTATATGACCAATTGACCAAATAATGTACGGCGAATCGACACTAATTTTATCTATTTTTTCTATTTATTATGTTACTCTGCTTTTGGAAATAGTTAAGCCTATACCTACGTACGTTTTTTTTCTTTCAGGGTTCAGTATGACTGTGTAAAATAAGGTAAATTGGCAAACAAAAAACGAATAAAACCTTTAATTAAGTAAAAATCGACCGGACATCGCACAGCCCTATGAGTCAGCGTCACACAGCGCTTGACCAACGTCGCTCAGCCAATTGTTCGATAAGCGAGCGCCCACATGCGGGATTATTGACTGACAATAAATGCCACATAATTCTTAATAAACAAACACCTCTAAGCGACAATTCAATTCAAGCGGTCGAACACAATTCCAAAATGTCATATACCAATACTAACAGCAATATGCTAGAATGACCATTGGTAGACCTAACTCGTTGCCTTAAGGTTCACAAATACTCCCTTAACTGTGTTAAATGGTAACCTCATACTTACATACTGCTTTTTGGCTGCCAAGACAGTCCAGCGAACGACCGATCAATAAATACCTGCTGAGGCTTGAATGTGTGTTTAATAGATGACATTGATTGGACGTCGGTAAGACGTTGTGAAATGTTTTTGATGTTACATAGATGGCACTTGGTTTATTGGCGACGGGTTGGGGTTAAAGGGCTGAGGGCCCGACGCCTCAGGCTATGGGCTTGGAATAACACTTACAACTAACTACATACATACAAATGTAATTGAAGTCAAGTATGTTTTGTTAAGTAAAATATAGAATATTGCTTTTAACTTTTTCTGTACGCATATATGTAGGTACTTTTAAAGTATTTTTACAAAAAAGTTCAACTACTACTAGTGAAATATTTTTGTTAATATTTAGCAAAAGTGACAACAGCACGTTTTACTTATATTTTTAATTAAGTTTCTTTTAATGGTTAGGATTTTGTCCACAGTGTTTCAGGAGAACTGTGTATTAAATAATGTTTTACTATCAATATAAAAAAAAACTATAATTTGATTTATTTTTATCAGTAGGTTGTTTTTAAATAAAATCCTACTTGCAATTGAATGGGATCGAGCACGATGAATTCATAACAATATCCGTAACCCAACGGAATAGAGTTGCACCGGTGTTATTGCAACTTCAATAAATTTGTTTTACACTTTTGCAATTTCAAGTTTCTCTCGAGGATTCATTCCTAGGCAAACAGGAATGTAGAACTTAATTCACCTTGTTTATAAATAAGTCTTCAATCACTGCGGAATACCAGATTTGTATCGGATGTTTCATTATTCATCCGTTCCCTGCCTCCCAGACGACAGTCCATTAGCATTTTAAATTACTTAATGAATTTACTAGACGACGGTTCGATACAGCCATAAACAGAAAAACTAGAATCTAATTGCTCAAAAATATACGATTTAAATTTATTGAAACGATTTGCCTATCAGGCCGCGTTCGGGTAACTGTTTTCGCGAATTTCCACTATATTATAAAGTCAGTAATTAATTATGAATTAACTTTGAATATTCTGAGATTCTATAAAGCAATTAAAATTAACATTTTGTTGATTCATACTAAAATTATGAAGCGTCATTTTTAAGATTAATACTAATAGTTAATCTTAAAAATGACTTGTTAGTTACGAAGTTTTCTTTTAAATTATTGACTAATTATAAGCTAAGGACTGTTCATTTTATTAAGCGGACACACAAAAAAGTATAAATTACATTTTTATAATTCTGGAATCGCTATATTTAGATAAATATAATAAAAACGGAAACCAACGCAAAACATTTTAATGTAAATATAGTATAATATAATAACATCGGTAATATTTTCGTACTTTTACACGGTTGCGCCGTTCAAGTGTCTGCACATCAATTTTTGACACTTTTTGACAAGTTGTAAACAACATTCGTTTGAATTCTTTCAATGTTTTAGCTTCTCATCTACCCTTTTTTAAGCGCATCTTCACATTGGTCTAGTGCCACTCGATGGAGTGGAGCTCCGGGCAATTAGATGAGTTGACTTGTTTTTGAACGAAATCAATGTTTTTCAAATTCAGTAGCTTCACTTTCTGACCAGCATAGTGGGCACTTGCCAAATCAGGCCGAAATGAAGAGGTGACATTATGCGTCTGATAGACGGAAAGTACTCGTTATTAGATGCATTATTTTCTGTAAATGTCGCAACCAAAGTTCATGTCGCAAAATAGAACAAACTTTTTAAGGCCACAGGAACCAATTGCTCGCCAGACAAGGACTTTCTTCATGAATTGGTCAATTTTGATGTTACTCTCCTCGTCGAATATATGATCTTCTACAACGGCATGGTAGCATCAGGGCCATTGGTAACGTACTACAGCAACATTTTACGCATTTTCCGTTGTCCATTAAAATGCTACGAAATTTATCTTAATGTAAAATGTAGTACAGATTGACGCTTCTTTTTTTCGATTCCTTTCGCTGCTCTGTAATTCTTTTGTCCATTTTTTTCTTTTTATGGGTCCATTTATTGTACATACTTCTTATATTTTAATCTGTGCCTACTCTAACGCCTGCTGTCTTAGGAATTTCGCGAACCGATAAGTAATTTATTGATTTTACCAGCCGCATGACAATACTTTTGTTTCTGGATTGGCCGGGCCGCTTCTGTGCCGGGATTTTGTAAAATCTTCAAGCATATGATGCTCTCCAAATGTTTTAATTATTTTATTCACGTTTAACTTGGAAAATTTGTACATATTTACGATTTTTCGCAGTGAATACTAGCCTGTGCATCCTAATTGCAGAACTAACTTGCTATGTTCCAAATTTGTTCGGTCCTTCGGGAAAAATATTTGACTATTATGGGGACAAATATGTAGCAATTGATAAATAAGGGATTGTTGATTATATTGTTATGAGCTGTACGTCAATTGATTTTAAATTCGCCGATTAAAAGAGGTGTAAGAGTGTCCGCTTAGTAAACTGAACAGTCCTTACCCTTAAAAATCGCGACAGTCGGCTGCAAGCTTTTTTCATACGTATAGTGTGGGCAGAGTTGGGCAAAATGTAATCGACTGACGATTAACGATTAAAATTAACCGACTTAATCGCGAGCAACGATTAAAAGTGACGATTAATTAATTTTAGTCGAAAAGCTCCGACTAATATTGTCACGATTAAATTAAACGTCGACTAATTACCGGCGATTAATTTTATCAATCGATTAATTAGTTCGATTAATTTTCTCTCGATTAATTTTAGCAATACATATGGTCTTTTTAACCGATTTAAAAAAAAAAGGACGAGGTGCCTAATTCGTCTGAAACATTTATAAATAATATAAGTAACAGACGATTTTTTATGTATGTTCACTTGGAGACTATTAATTTCGACCGTCTTCGATATGATAGTATCCGTTCGATGTAAGTAGTAAGTAATTACTGCATTGACAAGTTGAAACCTTATAGAAAACAACTGATATGAGGTAAGTAATGTCTGCTCTTTCATACACATACGTCGTTCTCTTTCTAATTTTTATACCTGCGCTACAAGCCCTAAACCCTTACCTAGAGATGCCGCGCTAAGTTATCCGCATTATTATAGTAACCAATGTAACCATCTTATATTATTGAAGCACATTTATAACACTGGAATGGTTTTTAATGTGTACGCAAGAAGTTTTGATTTTTAGTTACATACAAAAATGACCACCTGTCTACTTTCAATCGAGAGTTAATCGAGAAATTTAATCGATTAATATTAAGATTAATTCAATTTCAATCGTATGTTAGGTCGACTAAATTAATCGCGATTAAATTAATCGCCGATTAATTTTGACTATTAACTTTTTTAATCGATTGATTAGTCGATTAAAAAGTTAATCGATTAATGCCCATCTCTGAGTGTGGGAAAATTCTATTATTTCGGTCTCTCACTGGTATAATCCATTTACATTTTAAAGTCTAATTAATTTGCTAATTGCATTGCAACCCGTGATACAGAAAACATATTTTATGTTTAGGTAGTTTTAATAATTTAGTCAGAACCAAAAGTTCCGAGCATATAATGAAACAACAGTAAATTAGTTACATTATATAATTGTACATGTCTGCATTATTATGAGTAGGTACGTTTTTTCAAGATAGATCAGGCCACAAAGAATAAATTCATGAAACATAAACTTACCTACAAATGAAATATTAGATGATAATGATCAACAAACTGCGGTTGGTTAGCGCTAATCTGCGGCAAAATGGCCGTCACCTGACCGACCGCATTATAATTACGGTGAAGCCAGATAACGCCTTTTTAATTTGGTCGGGCGTGCTAGGTAAGTCTTTTAAATTTGGAACGCGCCCACGCTCGCACGAGACGGTAATCGCTCATTTAGATTACGATTATGTGGACGAATATGCATGGAGGCCTTTATCGCTCCATTGATTTTAAATAGGATTAACCGACGAGAGAAACTAACGTTGACCCGTTAGAAAACGTGTGTTGAATGAATTTTGGTTTCGTTGCGTAACGTGTTTTTCAGATGAACATTTTCCAATTGGGTTAACAATAATTTATGGGTCTGGAACTGAGAAAACAGTTGGGCCGAGTTTCTCAACGGCGATTTGGCAATTATCGATTGATTGCAACAGCTGATAGAAAGTGCTTAAAGTTAAAGGGTCGCTCTAGTGAAATGTACATAAACTGTCATGAAAAAATAAGCTCCAAAAAACGAATTGATAACTCCATTCGTGTAGTAAATATTGATCCCTTGTTAACCTTAAATCATGACTTTATTTAGCTTTGCTAATCATGCAACCTTTTATAGGCCTATTAACCTAAAGTAACTTTTGACATTTTAATAATCACTCAGTTTAGTTACTGTTTATCTGACCCCGTTACTTACGATAACGGAGAGCTTATTAAATAACTGTGTGTCGTAAGTTCATTTCGGTGGATTGAATATAATTGTTCATCGTCATTTATCTTAACAGGGCGCCGTCAGAAACAGGCCCGGGGACAAAGGGCGTACATGTGAGAGCTCGAGGGCCTTAACAATAGACCCGAAGGCCTTACAAAAAGACTTCTAAAATTTCACCGAGTTTCATAGAGAGACGGGGTAATGATTCGGCTCCATTACCATGAACGAACGGCTTAATTGCCATTGAAACGTTGCCTTTGCCCTAGTATGGTCGACGTCATCATAATTTCATTTAGTATAAATTTAAATATGTAACTCAGAGCACTCCAGCTTCAAATAGAATATAAACATTGATTTACGCTTCATTTAATTTCCACGTGTTTTACACATTACACTAAAAGGCGCTTGTTCGCGTATAAGATTGAATTTAAAAATACGTTTAACCGCACATAGCTTTTTATAAAAAGTCGAAACTTCGGTAGTAGGTACCTAATATTCAAAATTACATTTAATACACGTTCTACACATATTATTCTGGTAAACCGGAACACAGATAAGTATAATGCGACTGCATAAAAGCTCTTAACAACTAATTTCCCTCATAATCCCGATGGCGGAACCCAAACTTCTCCGGCACGTAAAAGTGTTTAGCCTTCTCGACTTTATTCGAGGAAATAATTGAAATAAAGTAGGTGGCGTTACGGCCGCGTGTCACGCAGCGCTGATGTATTGCACTGGGCTTCAAATAATTGTGTCAGTGTAGCTAGCACACGATTGTCGACTACCGTTAAGGCAAAATTCAAAGTCTCCCTGCTTTGATCTTTATGCTGGACTTTGAACTTAAAGCCAAACTGCCGTATTCGAACTTTAAGATACGTCAATTAATAGATCTAGAAACGATATGGATTAGATGTGCCAGTGTCAAAAGTGACGTATTTGTTTGAAGAAACGTCACATTTGATACTGACATATCTAATCCATATCGTTTCTAGATCTATTAATTGACGTATCTTAAAGTTAGAATCGGGCCGAAACAAAGTCATTGGATTGCCATAAATCAAAAAAAAAATCAATCGCTTAAATTAAATATTTCGGAATTTGCCAATTCAAGTGTAGTTAAGAAAAGACATTTTATTTGGTTCTTTACCTAAAATTGCATTAAGAGTGCTATTACATTTCGGGGTTGAGCGAGTTTAGGTATTTTACGCGCTGCGGCAGGCCGTGCGAGCTCAGTATGCCGATCCCTTCTACCACACTCGCACTACAATGATGGATTAAACATTCTTGATCCTTCGCGAAGCATATTGAAATCAACCATAACAACACTAACTGTACTTAACTTTTAAAGTCCTAAAACTGTTATTTGGTAAGTACGAAAATACTAAATGCAGTGCAAATGTACATAGGGGCTGTTCATAAATTACGTCATCTATTTCTGACGGTTTTTGACCGGGGCCCCACCCCTCAAATCATCCAAAAATCATGCTTCGAATGACTCTGTTTCCTCCTACGTCATGCTACTATCATCCGATGTCCAGACCCCCCCCCCCCTCCTTCCATTTGAAACGACGTAATTTATGAATAGCCCCATACTCGTACTTATGAAGGTATATTACTCGAAAGAAATTATAGGTACTCGCTTATTTACATGTTTCGTCATTGCATTTGGTACCTACAGGTTGTAAAGTTTGTAGCAACGAGGGTTTAAAAACGAACTGGTATGACCACCACCTTAATCATCATCATTATCATCAGATCCTCAGATCTGATGATAATGGTGATGATTAAGGTGGTCACGGATACCAATCAACCATGTAGTAACATGATTAGGCTCGTTTGATTCGTCTCAATAAGATCTTTGACACTGAAGATACACAGGGTCTGATGATGGAGCTGGAAAGTGGCCACGGGTACCAGTCTATCATGTAACTAAACAACTTCGTGTTTGTGCTCGTTTGATTCGTCTCAACAAGATCTTTGACACAAGACAGTACTCAGGGTCTGATGATGGAGCTGGAAGGTGGTCACCATTACCAATCAACCATGCAACTAAACCACATCGTGTTTAGGCTCGTTTGATTCGTCTCAACAAGATCTTTGACTCTAGGTGATACTCAGACTCTGATGATGGAGCTGGAAGGTGGTCACCGGTACCAATCAACCATGCAACTAAACCACTTCGTGTTTAGGCTCGTTTGATTCGTCTCAACAAGATCTTTGATACTAGGTTATACTCAGAGTCTGATGATGGAGCTGGAAGGTGGTCACCGGTACCAATCAACCATGCAACTAAACCACTTCGTGTTTGGGCTCGTTTGATTCGTCTCAACAAGATCTTTGACACAAGACAGTACTCAGGGTCTGATGATGGAGCTGGAAGGTGGTCACCATTACCAATCAACCATGCAACTAAACCACATCGTGTTTAGGCTCGTTTGATTCGTCTCAAAAAGATCTTTGACACTAGGTGATACTCAGAGTCTGATGATGGAGCTGGAAGGTGGTCATTCATCAGGTCAGTCATCATTGGTACCGGTGACCACCTTCCGGCTCCATCGTCAGACCCTGAGTACTACCTTGTGTCAAAGATCTTGTTGCGACAAATCAAACGAGCCCAAACACGAAGTGGTTCAGTTACATGGTAGACTGGTACCCGTGGCCACCTTCGAGCTCCATCATCAGACCCTGAGTACTACCTTGTGTCAAAGATCTTGTTGAGATGAATAAACCGTGCCTAAACACGAAGTGATTTAATTGCATGGTTGATTGGTACCGGTGACCACATTCCGGCTCCATCATCAGATCTTGAGTACTATCGTGTGTCAAAGATCTTGTTGAGACGAATAAAACCAGCCTAAACATGAAGTGGTTTAGTTGCATGGTTGATTGGTACTGGTGACCACCTTCCGGCTGCATCATCAGACCCTGAATACTATCTTAAGTCAAAGATCTTGTTGAGACGAATAAAACGAGCCTAAATATGAAGTGGTTTAGTTGCATGGTTGATTGGTACTGGTGACCACCTTCCGGCTCCATCATCAGACCCTGAGTACTATCTTAAGTCAAAGATCTTGTTGAGACGAATAAAACGAGCCTAAACATGAAGTGGTTTAGTTGCATGGTTGATTGGTACTGGTGACCACCTTCCGGCTCCATCATCAGACCCTGAGTACTATCTTAAGTCAAAGATCTTGTTGAGCCGAATCAAACGAGCCCAAACATGAAGTGGTTTAGTTGCATGGTTGATTGGTACCGGTGACCACCTTCCGGCTCCATCATCAGACCTTGAGTACTATCTTGTATCAAAGATCTTGTTAAGACGAATAAAACGAGCCTAAACACGAAGTGGTTTAGTTGCATGGTTGATTGGTACCGGTGACTACTTTCCGGCTCCATCATCAGACCCTGAGTACTATCTTGAGTCAAAATTAATACATATAGAATGTCAGGTCGTTTCAAATATTTTTAATCCTGTCCGGTAGTTTATTAAACTGTACCATTATAAATTATAATACTATAAAAACAGTGCTAGGATCAAAGTCTCTCGTTGCGGTTTACACGCACACAGTATAGCGTTTTACACGGCGCCCGCCGCACACAATGATAAAAAATCTCGTCGTCGCCGTTGAAAATGTGCGGAGCCGACCGACACACGTCCTGCCTCTACAAGCTTTGCCGCGGCACTGAGCTGGCGCAGCGCGCGTCATCGGTAATATAGAGTAGTTTTCAAAAAATTGCCAAAAAATTATAGTAGAATTTCATAAACACTAATGTATACCAACAGTATAAGCAAACGTTGCAGATTGCTTGAGTATGAAAATGACTTCGATATTAAGTAGATTTTCGTAGGAATTGACACTTGTTTCGGAGAGAAAATTGAGTTCGTTTTACTTTGATTTTCTCTTTCTCAAAGGTATGTAGGAAAAATATCGTTTGATATGCCTAAAGTACAGGGTATTAGTAATACAAAATAGCCAGGTTTAGCAGAGTAAACTTCTCAACATTTCCAAATAAGAGCTTGCCGTTCAGTGCTTCACGGGGTTTTTCGGAAACGACCATCAGAAAAAAATTCATTACTAATTTAATAAGTCCTTTTTCTAATATTTACAACGATATTTAAAAAGATAAGAAGACACTTTTACTGGAACAAGTACTCATTGTTTCTAATAATGAGCACAAAGTCCTGAATTTTGTCGACTAGTATCATCAATTTTGCATTATTTCGACTTTTCTTGTAAGAGCGCTCTTAAACATTCTTGGCAGATACAGTAAAATCTTACTATTATCTACTAATGATTGATTTCTAACAGTATGCAAAGAGTATTAAGTATACAAATGATAAGTTAAGTGGCGGATTTCAGCTTATTACACAATTGGCTTACGTCAATCAATTAAAATTTTTCGTGCCAGGTAATAAAAAAAGTCCCACTTAATTTCGGTGTGTTCTTACATCAACTTTCTCATATAAAACGAAACATAAAAGCTACTTTAATCTCAGCATAATGCGCGACGAGAAAGTAAATGTCACCCGTTTTATTTCAATTATTCTGGTACAAAATCTGAAATCATATATTTTGAAGGATTAAGAGTAAATTGCAGCTGGTAAATATTTTTTAAAGAAATTCATCAATCAGAGTAATCGTTTCGTCCTGTATTATCTAATTTGAACTTTTTTCCCAAAATTAAGGGCCCCCCCACATCTGGCGTCTTTCGAGCGTCGGCGTCTGTCGGCGTCGGTCCAGCGCTATGGAAAATGACGTCGCTGCGCAGTTGCGTCGACGCTGCGTCGACGTTGCGTCGACGTCGGCCATAGAATTGTAGACGCCGACGCTCGAAAGACGCCAGATGTGGGGGGGGCCTAAATGTCGGTATGAAATAAATATCCAATGTTAACTTTTGCTAATTACTGTATTTTTAATCTAAATCGATGTATAAATATAGTAAACAATTCTGACACTTGATCGAATACTTGAAGTAAAAAATAACATAGTCATTATTCCTCACAATTTTTAAGTAACGCGCAGAAATCTTCCTAATTGGGGGTAAAAGAAATAACGCAGGCAGGTTCCTAAATTATTAGGTCCGCTGAGTTGCCAAGTACAGCCAATGTGCCTACATAATACAGTGACCTCATTTTGTGCTCCCCTCCGAGTACAGAGCCAATAATGAAGTCAGAGCCACTTCACCATCGATGGCTCTTCAACCTTTGAGCTGCTTCACCAACGAAGACAGAATGAAAAGCGAATTACTCTTATTTCTCACTACAATAACCTCGAATTGAAGGACATTCAAAAACCACCCCAACGACCTTTGTAGTATGAAAAACAGGCCTATTCTGAAATCACCTTTGTTCATTTAGCCTTTGAAGTAAGAATCAGATACGCCCGCAATTTGTAAGACTCGGACAGCGCTTATGAGAAGTCCATTCACTTTAGTGTAGGATTTCCATAATGACTAATTTAAATCAGCGCCTCTTACTTATTCGTTATACGTATTAGGTACTTATTTATTGCTTATTTACTTTATAGCGATTCTTAGATTTCAGCTCATGCTCCGTAACAGACCGCCATATTGAAATTGTCTCTGAATGATGAATTGACAAGTGACTTTTTTGTTTACATAACTAGTTAGCAAATTCCATAGAATGACACTTTACATAATGGCACAGAAAAAGTATGTCGCATTTTAAACATTTTCAAACCTATAATATAACGATCTGAAATCAATACAAAAATAACGACTGCGATTGAAATGTTTTTGTACGATGACTGCGAGCTTATTATGATGTTAAAATTTGAGTAGTTAGGGTATAAGTATATCCACGAAAATAATGATGTCAAACCTGAGCTGAGTACCGTTTTACTCGTAGGTACCGTGCAATTTTTATGAATATCTATGGGTATATTTATTCACTTTGTCTCAGTCCTCACGCTCAGTAATTTTTCAAGAGTTTTATATGAATCTGAGGCCACAAGCATATTTATTCTTAATAAATACACGTTCCTTTGTCTGAATTTTGTTTTTGAATTGTGCTTACTGAGTTACTACGTTTTATAATTTCATATACATTGTTTTAATCTAGGTACATACATAAGTACCTAACCTTTAAACTTACGAGTACATAGGTAAGCAATGGTTTTTATTTTGGTTTCTTTCATATTCGTTCATAAATTTTATTTGAAATTTGAATTGAAAAGTATTCAACTTTCTTATTTAATTAATTAACAAATTTATATTTCAAACGAATTTGGATTATTTTCTTTTGAAATTTCTATTATAATTTCTTGTTGCGTGAAAAGCAAAACCCATTTATCTTATTACGAAGTTTTTTCACTTTTTCTTTGCCGCGCCTAAAACAAAATTATGATTTGTTTCCCCTGGAGTCTAGAAGGGTTGCTTGAAGGGTATCTAAATCAGACAAGGTGGGTCAACTGAGCAATACGCTAGAAGCAAAAATAACATATCATCATCATCATCATCATCTCAGCCATAAAACGTCCACTGCTGAACATAGGCCTCCCCCTTTTTGGGGGGTGAATGCCATAATCGCCACTCTTGGCAGGCGGGTTGGCGATCGCAGTCGAGTACACCGAATTTGAGGGACGCTGCTGCGTCCACCGGTGGTCTTGGACGTAGTTTAAGGACATACCCGGGTCCTTAAATAACATATAAGTAGTGTTATTTATAATACCCAAATGCCTTGGAACGTCGTAAGCGCAAGGAAACTTAAAATGAGATTAGTGCGACGGAGATGGAAAATGATGGAAAAGCAAGCAGTGTATAATATGTATTAGACGGAGAGAGATAGACTTACAAACATGATGGAAGCTCGGTTACAGTGGCGCCCACTAATATGAAAATTTGTTAGATACTTGATCAAAGACGACGTCTGAATGAGTCCTGAGGCTGACTTGTATTCCGCGGAGAACGCAAAGGGGGAAGCTTTAGGGTCTGAATATGATGCGGTCAGCATTTATAAAAGATGTTCTAAAGGTACTTGTATTGAATGGAATACATGCTCCGTGCTTATTGTAGTGGAAGTCAAATGGAATTGAAAATGTAAATAGAGATTGATCCAAGATTTCGTAACTTGGCATATCATTTGACCAACGGAGATCATCCGTTTATAGATGCCTCTCAAAAAGTACACGCTTGTACCAGTGCCTTGCTCATAGGTAGAGTATAGTGCGGGCAGAGGATTCGTGGAGTAACCATTACATTCTATGACTTTTTCTGCACAGTCTCTAATAGGCTTTAAGTAAATTGTATGTACCTAATCCGTCAACATATGACTCATAAGCAGAAACGAACTAATTCAATTAACTTTTCAGACAGTCTAGTTGTCCGTATTCTATCCAATTGCCGTAGCCCACATTTGCATTTAAATATTTAAACAATTGTAATTCCGAAATTTGGGTGCAACTATTGCAATACTTAATCTATTAATAATATGCAATTTCAAATGCACATTAACCTGCACCACAAAACTTTAACTCGCCGTAACTTTTTCATTATCCGTTCCCTTTTGAAAACTTGGGGCACTTGAAGTAGTACAAAAAAAATTTCATTCTGAAACGTAATAAAAAAATCCTTAACTAACCTGTCGATGCCACTTTTTGAGAATCACTCTGGACAGTCCTAATCGCTAGTATGTTGACCTCTTTCCTCTTTGGATTATTAACATATATGACAGGAAGGGAGAAGAGCTGTGAAATTTGTTGTCGAGTAGTTTTAATCTAAATAGGGTCGAGTTACATGCGATGGCTGTGATATGAACAAGCTTCCTGGTGATGTGTTACCATTGTTTACCAAGAGGAAACGAGTCCACGTATACAGGATTCCCAGTATAACTGTGACCTCGATTTAAGTTAAATCTACATTCAATGGGAGACTTGGGAGAGCCACTGATTCACTTTTGGAACAACACCCCTGGCCACAACTCAGTACACAACATAATTATGATCTACTACGTGAAGTTAGATTGAAAGCAGATTAGGTTTGATTAACTACCCGCTCTTGGTTTTGGTGGTACCGAATGGTGGTTCGTTCTTATGTTAATGTCCGTGTAACAGAACTACGATCGTGAAGTGTGAATCAAGCAAAAACAGACGTTCTATTAACGGTGTAAGGTTTTTACTGGTTTGGTTTTTCGTGGGTTTTACCATCGCCCACACTGTTAACTGTACATCCGTGGACCTTATGCCTTTTGTAATAAGGTCCACCGATGTATCTACAGTAAGGAGTGTTGCTGTTTGTACAATTTACAAATGGATATTAATATTATTTTCCAGAGTCATTGCGCGGCTGTGACCATGCGATATTAAATTAACTAATATCTGTTGGGAACGCACATTACAAAAACCGGGCAAGTGCGAGTCGGATTCGCTCACCGTAGGTTCCGTACTTTTTGTATTTGTTGTTATAGCGGCATCAGAAATACATCATCTGTGAAAATTTTAACTGTCTAGCTATCACGGTTCATGAGATACAGCCTGGTGACAGATAGATGGACAGATAGACGGACGGACAGCAGAGTCTTAGTAATAGGATCCCGTTTTTACCCTTTGGGTACGGAACACTAAAAATGACCATGTGTACGTTGGATCATGTAAATTGGGGTTTGTACCTATGTACAATATGAAGAAGGACGCTTCAAAGCTGGCGTTTCTTGTATGTCGTCACCTATTAATTATGTATAACTATAAATATCGATTTTACCCTTAAAAGTCGTTATATCCGCAATCAAAACTCAGAAAATTTCAACTGTATAAGAATTACGGTTGGCGATAGACGGACGGACAGCGGAGTTTTAGTAACAAGGTTGGATATTTGTGTTCTTCGGGTGAAGTGCCTAGAAATGTTTATTTTACATTTATCATATGTGTTTAATAGTATACGTTACCAAAATTTACAATTTTGCGAAAAAATCGCTGTGTTCCATGGTATGACATGACATGTCATTTATTTAATTAATTACACACAAGATTCAAAAACGAGAGTATAAAAAAGAAAAGTTACATCCAGGCCATAATTTTCTCCAGGAAAGGGAAGTATCAGGAGCTGGTGGACAGGCACCCGCTCATCAAGCTGCTCGGTCAACCTATCCCGTGCCGTGGGTAACCTCGGCAAAATATCTTGGGGTCCACCTGGATCGAAAACTAAATTTCTTCAAGCATATAAAGGCAGTACGGGATCGTGCTGCCTTTATATCTAGTAGACTAAATCTCCTCACAAATAATAAAAGCAAAATGACCCTCAAAAATAAGCTAACCCTCTACAAAACTTGTATCCGCCCAGTATTCACATATTCATCGTCCGTCTTCGCCCATGCCTCGAGGAAGAAACTTAAATCGCTCCAGGTTATCCAAAATAAATTTCTGCGTAGAGCCACTGGATGCCCTGGTTACATAAGAAATGTTGATCTTCGTAGGGACCTCAAAGTACCCTCGGTGCGCTATTTCATTAAATCATTGTCAAAGAGACTCCACGAGGGGGCTGTGGTTCATGGCAACCCTTTGATCAGGGATGCTATGACCTACACCCCCCTCCCCGCAGTCCCATTTCGGAAGAGGAGGCCCAGACACGCTCTTGGCGATAGTGATGATGAAATCACTAAAGCCTTCGAGGAGGATATTCGTATGGAAGGTCAACTCCTCAGAGCGCGTCTTGGCCTCCCTCCCACAGTCACTCACAATCAAATCCCTACACCTCATCACACTCAAACTACTAACCAAAATCACAACTCACCCTCCCCCCCTCCTACCTCCTCACCTTTACCATTATCATCATCACCGCCCGCAAACCATCCCATAAACACCTCTCATACCTCCTCATCCCCCCCTCTGTTACTTGGCACTCCTGATGGTCCAGGTAGCCCACAAATAGTTCCCGGTACCCCTAGGGTACTCTGTAACTCTAAGATCAAAAAATGGCCAAAAAAGCCAAAAACTACAGATTGTAGCCCACAGGACAAAAATATTTCCACAAATAAAGTCCAAAACTTTGTACAAATTCCGCTCGATGACCCCTTTGAATTCTTTGCTATGAGCCCCTAAGGCTTGTGAATTCAAAGGGGGCATCGACCTTAGTTGTAAGAAAAATTGTATATATAGTTTTAGTTTTAGTTTTTAAGAGCTCTGTGTGCCTCTCGCGCATTTGACGCTCCAGTCCAATGAAGAGTAAAGGGTACCAGCTGCCCAACTCAAAATATCCAAGTCAAAAAAAAAAGTATTAAAATATTTAAAATACTAAATGGGTTATGTCTAAATTAAAATTACAAAAAAATATACAAAACAATGCATCTATTTAATGTGCCTACCTATATTATAATTGTGTATGTATATAAAATAATAAACGTAGTAATTTAGCTCCTTAATGGTATTTGTAGTTTTATTACATCAGAAATTCAGATTTATCAACAATGTAACTAATTCGCTCTATGCTTGTCCGTCTTCTGTCTGTGTTTCGGCCTCTGAACGTTCACTGTGGAAACATTCTCATTATTATCTTTCTCCGTAAATCCCTGGTATAAGGCACTTAGACATTAAATCAGTTTTACGTGAAGATTCTAAGGGACGGGGTATCAACAACAAGTCGTTACCTTCTTAGCTGTATTTTGCTTAAACATATTCGTTTAGCCCCTGGCGTTAGGGGCAATGATTAATGAACCACCCTGTATCTTAGGTACTAGCAACGTCTGCCCCTTTTTCGTGCATAAATAAGACTTAAGAGGGTTTTGTAAAACTATTTTTAAGCTAAGGGATTCACGAACTTCGTCTTTAGTATAAAAAAAATATGTGCAGTAAAATTACTGCATTTATTTTAAACTTTAAAACAAAATTGTATAATTAGGAATCTTAGCTCTTGTTAAATTTCATTTTAAAATGCAATGTTAACCTATCTTCGTAAGACCCACTTTTTTTTATTTCTAAAATAGTTCAAAACTAGAATTTAGTTTGTACATTTACAATTACGCCGAGACTTACGAACCTGTGTCTGTGTATTTATATTAATAAAAACAGTCTTACCTTGTCTTACGGCCTGATTCGAACTTTAAGACACTTACGTCAAAAATTGTCAAGTCATGTCAAAAGTGACGTTTTTGTTCAAAAAACTGGCATATCCATGTCGTATCTTTAGCAAATTTTTGACGTAGCTTTAAGTTCGGATCAGGCCGTTAGTCTTGTCTTATCTCTATTAATTTATCCAGTAAATGAAATAATAAAGTGAAACAAATTCATAAAATTACAACTTGCTTCCTCCTAAATAATACGTCGTCAGGTCGTCACGTTATGCACAAACAATAAAGTGATTACATACATACAAAATCGCAAGCGGCAAGTTATTCCGCTAGTCCCGGAATCCGGCCGCGCCGTATCCATACATTTACATCGCGTGTATTCAAAGCATAAGCATTTGTTACCCAAATGCTTTCCTCGGTGGCTGTCACCCGGCAAATTGAATACAATTTGTCATGCTTACTATTCACGTACGTCTAGGTACAACTAAAGATAACTAAGTGAGTATCGACACCGGTATTTACTGGGCTTTCGTGACAATGAAATATCGGATTATCGGTTGTGCTTTTGTAAGCAGTTTCGGCTGATTATTTATTAAAATTTTCTAGCATTATTTATCTGGGATGAAAGCACTAGTCTGACGCTATTTAAAAAAAGTCGTATTTAGTTTAGTTAGCAAAGCATGCTAATAAAACAGACAAATACACTTTAAATACTTTCGTCAGTTAGATATAAAATATTTGGAATTATTTTGATTCAAAAGCAACCTTCATCCAGAATAAAGCATGACCGGAGCACAAACCCATGTAGTGTTCAAATGTGCAATATCTCAGAGAGAAAATTGTAATTTACGGTCTCCTGTAAATTTATTCTTCGGCGAATTCGGGCCAGCTCAAACCCTCCGTTCTCAGTTGAAAATACGAATACAACGACGATTTGTTACAACATCTATCGTAGTTGTCTGTAGTTTTAGATTGTCTACATTTGTTTGTTAGTAGTTGTGCCCACGGCTTCGCCAGCTTGGAAAAATGATCTGTGTCACATGCTCTTCTTCGCTCTGGGGTTGGTTTCCAAAGAATAATGTATCCTTTTAATCTCCAGGGCTCAGGCTTCCGACAAATTTCATTGAAATCAGTTCAGTATGCCGTGACAACAACTCTTCTACCGTATAATTTTTGAAGCGTCCGAGGCTCGGATCGAATTATGTACATTGATGTCGTCTTTCACTCTTGATTTAAGAATTAAGTCTGTGCCAAGTGGGTCAGATAAATATTGTTTAAGAAGAGCTTTTGTCATAGTGAAGTAGGAATTTATTATTTCTTGAGAGCAGTATCTACATAATTACAAATAGTACCGACATCCCGAAGTTATTGGCTCGTTGTTAGGTATAAAAACAATATTTTTTAAAGAAACTTTTTAGTAGCTATTAGCTTTTTGATGTTCTAATGAACGGTGTTAATAATGTCTTGGATAATATAAGAATTATCTTTTAAATTGGAAACTTAAAGTGATTGTTCCCGAATAAATTATTAGTGAACATTTAGTTTAATTGGGCGAAAGTGTTTTATGTTACTCGAGCGTTTCACAATAAGAAGTCATTAGACACCAGGGAGCTGGTTAATGGACCATTAAACGAACCTATAAATTACACTTAATCATGACTAATTGAAGTGACATATAGGGAAGCACACACATCGATTGGATAGACTAGTGACAGCGCCCGGGTGGTCTCTTGAAATGCTACTTGGGCTTTTACATAGTCAGATAATAACTCCACTAAGAAAACCAAATAAAAATTAAGATAAAAATGATGGAACCAATGTGAAGTACATCGTAAAAACTCGATTTTATTGAACTTGAACATTAACGCCGTCCAATAAAACCGAAAGATAAGGACATCTCAGCCTTTAAATATGGCAGTTTGTAATAGTTTAGTACATTAACATTTCAATAACTTCTCCGACAGCATCACTTACAAAAGCACTAGAGCAATCCGGTAGATTATACAAAAGGTACCCCATTTTAGTAAAACCCTTCATTAAACTTATCTGCGGCGGATCTAAGCCCGAATCCGTGTAACGTAATCGATGCCGAAACGAGGAGCCGCGAAGGACAAAGTGCGGTCACAAATTTACATATAAATTTGGGATCATTTTAATTTAAAACACGCATTTGGAAAGTGTATTAGCATATACACGAGCACCCATTACAGCTTCTTTGTGACAGTTGGTTAGTAGCGGTTCGATGTATTAATGCAACTCAAATAAACCTACCGCGTTCTTGCACCCCCGGCGCGGCAAATAAATAGTCCGGTAAGCCGATGTGACCACTCAATAAAATGAAACAATTTGTCAAGTGTGCTGCGCCCATGTTGAATCTGGGTGGGGTCCTCGTTAAGTGCACTCATTTAACCGATTTTCAATTTAGAAATGGAATTAAAACTATAAACCGCTTGATTTATTGCAGTTCCAGAAGCTACATTTACATTATATTTTGTTCTAATTTAATGTCTAAATGTGCTATCCGTATGCGTAATTAGACAAGCGATTCATATAGCCTTAGCACATCAAAGTACCCGAAGATATATTGAAGATGGGACGTTAATTATAGGGCTTGATTTAATTCCATACGGGTATTAAATCAGTCATTGCCGGGGACGCTTGATCCGGGATCGAGGGAAGAGAAATGTGCGCCGAGCACATATTTGTTCTTGTTGCACTAATAGCTCGTAAATATTTCAGCGCAAGCGTTTGGACACACATGCGCTTCAGACAAATGGTTGCTTATAAATATGTGCCCCGTCACTTTGAACATTCCCTCTCGTTACGTTTCCGAGGACTGAAATAACAATGCTAACAAAGTCGACAGTTTTAAAACGGAAACGCCCGCCCATCCATCACTTTTGGCCAGTCCTGACGGATAACATAATGTGCTAGTTTTCAACCCTGTGTTTACTTTTGTTTTTTCATCACAAAAAGTTATATGTACATGTATGTATGTATGCCATTTTATTGCACCTGATCAGGTATACATTACTTAGAAATAACGCGAAATTTTGAATAAGTTACATGAGAGTTGAACTAAAATACCTAATATTCATACGCAGAGTTTTACAAACAATTTTATAGCTGAGCAATAAGTGAATGTTATGATAAAGTCTCTTACTTCAGATTTTAATACATACCGTAATTGATAATCAACTACTAAATTGTCCCTTCTTATACCCGCATCTTCCTTGATTTCGTCACTGTCCTTTAATTTTTATGCATATGTGTTTTTTTGTAACAAAATAACATGTACTAGTCAATGGAAAACGTAGCGAAAAAAGATACGATAGTGTGTGAATCTTTCCTAATCTTCCCTAACCAATAAAACTAGGGGTCGCCGATGTCCTCTCGTCACCAGACAGTTAAAAGGCAGTTTAAAGGAAAGATCGTCCAGAAAACGGAAAGGACTTTTTATTGCGACTGAATTAGGATTCTTAGAAATTTATTGCGAAGGCGGCTCCTGGCTTTATTGGCGTGGTTACCAATTCATAGGTAATTTACTCGAAACTATTTGATTCTTGTATACGAAGTACTTATCGGATTCGTATTTAATGTATATAGGTAGGTAAATATAAACGGTAGAAAACATATTAAGCAGTTATCAAAATAAGAGGGTGGCATACATTTTAGACTGTAATTAATTAGAACTAATTAGAATTAGAACCAAGTATAGAATAATTATGTACAAACTTTACTATACCTTGTAAACCATGACAGCACATAACGTTAAGGCAAATTCACAACAACAACAACCCCTTGCGACAAGGGGGCAAGGATCAACACATTGTTCGGACTGTCAATCTTGTTTATCCGGTGAATAATACGATATAACCGTACTATATTCTTAACCTGAAAGCCCGAAACATCGTATAATATTGCCGCACACTTAAGTCCGTATGGAGATGTCGTCCATAACTCATCCGTTTGCACCGCAATCGCATTGTACCCAAATGTCTCAGACGCCTGGCTTTCCTCCGAGACTTGAAAATTATGCTGTTATTCTGTATTCTGTAGGCATTTAATAATGCAGACAATATAATTTTGAGCAGTTTGCAGACACACGTATTTAGTCTTTTATATTTTCTGGAAAGGCCAAAGTACGAGTCGTTATTAAATTTAACAACCACAGTCAATTAATAGAATTAATCCTGTTCATATGGACCGGTATTACCTACACGTCCCCCACGACCCCTACATTACGTATTTCTTACATTGATGTATCATAGAGAAATATAGTAAAACAAGAGTGTTCACTCCATACAACAATTTTGGACAATATAACAAGGATTCTCTTTTACTAAAACTAGTGACCCATCCCGGCTTCGCACGGGTTAACAAATTATACATCTAAACCTACCTCAAGAATCACTCTGTTGATAAGTGAAAACCGTATGAAAATCCGTTCAGTATTTTTTGAGTTTATCGCGAACAAACATACAAACAGACAGACGCGGCGGGGGACTTTGTTTTATAGGGTGTAGTGATAGTGATATTGATATAAGTGTGTGAGGCAAGTGAATTATTTATCTTCACGCGAATGCTAGGTATTTATTTATCAGGATTTTATGAAACTTAAAAATCATAAACCAGGGTTAAGAGCCGCCTTGTTATAAAACGATAATTGCATCGTTTTGCAATGAATTGCTTACAGAGAGTGATGTTTACACAGAATGATCCAATAAAAAATAAAAACACATACGGGGATTAAACTGTCCAGTCAGTATTAAAAGATATAACGACAAAAGTAATTACGACAGAATGTCACGTTCACGATAATAATAATTAACTATAATAAGTTTCGAGTTTATAAATGACTTTGATCACTTCTAAATGTCACATTAATTTAGTAGGGAGCTCTTTATGTCTGTTTATTAAAAGGTTAACATGTTTGATAAAGTTCTTTAGAAACATGCAATTGAAATCAACTAATCAAAATAATAATAAAGTTTCAAGCTTAGTTTTGTATCTTTGGGATACCTTATGACTTAATATCACAAGGTATTTTACAAAAGCGATATCAGCAAGAATTACTAAATGTTAAAGAAGGGCTATTCCAATTAAATTATAAAATTAGACTAGGTAGATAAAATGAGATTAGATTAGAGATTGTGATTATATAGAATTATTCATTATAAGTTTAGTATGGCAGAGTTTGTGGTAAATAATTTAATAAATATAAGTAGTTAAGTGTTTTGTTTTACAGTATGATTAATATTTAATTATTATACATTAATAGTTACCTAATTATGTTTTCTAACTTATATGAGTCATTGCCGAAATGATCGATTATTTATCGTGTATCGTGTAAATTATTTTAATTTATACTATAAACAAGTTAATTTATGAATTTTATGATGAATAATATCGAATAATTAAATAAAATATAGTTAAATATGTTGGCAACCCATGCAATAATTTATTAAAACCGGTGTATAGGTGTACTATTTGTAAATTTTCTCTCAATCGTGTAAACATAGTTGCTCGTCTATCCCGATTATTCCCTTATTATGAGGGCTATAATATAGTCGGCCGAATCACGTCGCACTGCGTAGACTATGAGAAAAGTTGCCTCCGCTTAATTCCTATCGGCTACCGAACACGGGCAAATGATCGCCTCAAGCGGCCCAGTATAGTGTAAGTTATTTCTTGTAAATAATATTTGTTAATCTTGAGGTCATGCTTATACTGGTTCAAGTGAGTCGAACAAAAGACTAGCTATTGCAATGTAGGGCCAGGACGAGGGATTTATTTGTCAACTTTGTTCTGATAAAAGTTTGTTTGACATTTGATTGTGAGGTCATGCCGCTCCGGCTTCCGCACAGATAAGTTGTGGGAGTGTCTCTTAGCTCCAGATTAATTTCCCCTAGTAATATTGGCTTCGTTTACTTTATTCTTTCACTTATAAATTAAGTTTCGTGATATAAAAGTAAAAATATGATTGCAAATCTTAATTCACTACCAGTGCATTGTGCTCGCATATACTACTAATATTAAATGTTAAAATTGTAGGTTTGAATATCTGGACCTTAAAGAATGTTGAGATGTTTTGTTGCTCAAAAGATACTTAGGGCTAGGTAGATACCTACGTAATTTGTGACATAAATTATAATCTGGATTAAGGTGAACATTATGTATATTTAACTAGTTATATTGCTAAATAGGACTTCTAGTACAAAGAATAAGTCACAGGCAGAGGCAAGCAACATTAAAAACGTAAAATAGACATTGAAAGTTTGAAAGCGCGTACGTTGAATCTTGAATCGAGCGTGACGCATAATGTTAAAATTAAATCATTTGTTTCGGTTCTTCCTTTCATAATACTGCTGGGTATTTCGATAACGATTCGCAAAACGTTAAATATAACCACTATACAAAGGATATCCTGCATTTAGGGCTGTGTTTTTCTTATTTCATTAAGCGTATATTTAATTCCGATTCGCTAAAGACGAATAGCGTTATGCCTCAGTTGTCATGTAGTTTAAGTCTTTTTAGTGATATTCCATTCGACCACCCTCAAAGTTCAGAGCGATATGTCACAGCCGCTTAACGATCTATTTACGTGAGAGGTCGTTGGGCACACCTCAAAGGAATGCCGGGCAGGCTCGGAAGTTGACAAATCTTTCAGAGCTATTTTGGTACTAATTAGAATCCACAGTGTGGGCGATGTCATTCGAATGACATACAAATTTAATTATAAAAAGACATCTGATGTTGTTCGCGCATTAAATACATTTGTTGGTTTTATCGTTGAGATCAAAGAGGTCGATTGAAAGAAGAGTGAAAATATAACATGAAAATTAGCCCACAAAGATTGCCACGTTCGATATCAGTCACACTAATGCATGCGTTATGCGCGTAAAATGAATGACATCGAACGTTTCAAAAAATGTTAATTTAATAAGCACAAGAAACCCCCAAAAGAAGGCGCGGCGACACGATACAGGACGATTTATAAGTGTACCTAAACGAGTGTATTAGGTACATACATCTCCCGAACACCAATAGTTTTATAATATTTGTCTTAGTAATAATAATGTTTTGATTATTAAAAGTAGCTTAGAGTAAGCATAATCAAACTTAAAAGTTCCCGGTGGTAACAATGAACTAATCGCCTCATTAAATTGCTTGTTTTTACTAATACGCTTGTAAACACGACCGCAAATTATAATTTCGCAGAAACGCTCCATTTAAGTCGTGGATGGAGGTATGACTCGAGACCAAAACAAAGGGTAATTACCCGTTATTATAAGGATTATACTGTGATACAACTCTTCGTTGTACCAGCTTTGTTCGCGTTCAGCTCTTATATTTACAAGGGGCTTATTAGAGAGCCATTAAACTTATTAACGAAAACAGTGTAATTACCGAGCCGCCAATTGGTGAGTTTTTTATTTAGTGCTATCGACGTTTTAAAAAATAATTATTGTACTTATAACATTACATTTAATTTAGCTCGTAGGTATTACCTTATAGGCTGATTTCGAGTGAACTGAACCAATTTAGTTTTCAAATAAGCGGCTCAATTATGTGTCTAATTGTCTATTAAATTACACCGCAAGTCTAAATTCGCATTAAATTTAATATTAATAAATTACTAGTGACTTCATTTAACCTTAGAACGAAATAATAAGTAACATTTTAGAAACACGTTTATATTTGCCTAACAAAGGTATATTTGCATAAGTAGAACTAAGCTATCTTGTTGTAACAGGCTTTGTTTCATTTAATACCGGGAGCTTGAAGTCAACAACGATACCGATCTCGCATGCACACGTAATAAACAAACAAAACAACAACTCTAACCACAAATCCACTTCGCACATAAATCTCAATCATAGCAATCAATCCAACCAGCCAGTCAAGTAACAATAAAACATCAACCAGAGGCTGGCTGCAGGAAACGGCCGCGCGGCCGTGCGGTAATGCGGTGATGCCTAATGGGCGGTACCCCATACGAATTAGCTGCTCAATTAGATCTAACTTACTGGGCACACATCGACTTACCTTTTCATACTTTAATTTAACTAGTACACAAAATCAAACCGTACCATGTTCGACATAAAGTCCAAATTTCAAAGAGGTTTGAGAAATACGACGTTGGAAAAGTTGTTCGGTATACCACTAACCGGCTGTGATCGAACGTGAACCCAATTAGAGTAATTTCTGTTATCTGCGGGGAAATGCAGTCAGCGTTTTTGAGCGTAAATAAAAGAATCCATGTATTTTTCGTTTTTCGTGTGTCGTTTGTTAGTTTAACTTTACATGTTAAATTGTAAATACTTACATTACCACACAGTTCTAAGTAACAGTCACAATCACTGAAGATATAATTTATATGAATAGAGAGACTTCAAGAGGGGTTTGAAAAGGTTATATAATAATGGAATACCTGAAAATCCATTACAAATGACTAAGTAACATATTTAATTAGTTTTATTTGTCAAACGCTAAAATTTTAAGAAATACACAAGCGCTAGGGCTACAAAACATAGAACTACCTCTAGGGCTATAATTATAGCAATACTACTACTTGGGTCAGCCTTACAATTAAATATTAATAAGACTGAAGTGTTCTTAAATAGACCTTAATACGACATCGATTGATTTACACTGAACAGCAGTTTTTAGGGTTCCGTACCCAAAGGGTAAAACGGGACCCTATTACTAAGACCGCTGTCCGTCCGTCCGTCCGTCCGTCTGTCCGTCTGTCTGTGACCAGGCTGTATCTCACGAACCGTGATAGCTAGACAGTTGAAATTTTCACAGATGATGTATTTCTGTTGCCGCTATAACAAAAAATACTAAAAACAGAATAAAATAAAGATTTAAGTGGGGCTCCCATACAGCAAACGTGATTTTTGACCAAAGTTAAGCAACGTCGGGCGTGGTCAGTACTTGGATGGGTGACCGTTTTCTTTTTGCATTTTTTCCGTTTTTTTTTGCTTTTTGGTACGGAACCCTTCGTGCGCGAGTCCGACTCGCACTTGCCCGGTTTTTGCTTTTATTTCAGACTACCCTGGACATCTGGAGCCGATGGCATTTAATGCGTCCGTCCAGTTACACTCAAAAAGGCAAAGGCAAGTCGAGTTTACTTACAATGTACAGTAGATTACATTGAAGATGGATGGACAGACAGACTTTGCTCTTGAGACAAGTTAGGCGCACCTAATAACTAGTAGTAGTATATTAATTATAATTATAATTATTCAAGTATTTTTATGTGTGTATTATATATGTAGTTTATCAGTATTATTAGTTGTTCAGTTGTTTTCCAATGTTCTAATAAATGTATCTGTTCTCCCTGCACCATTTTTACATGTCTCTGTTTGGCCCGATAGTTGACTGGTAGAGAATGCCATTAGGCATTAAGTCCGCCATTTGTACATTATTTTTATGTTTTGTGCAATAAAGTTTAAATAAATAAATAATAACTACCTATATAAGGTATCAAAAGGTAGGCTGTATCAATTGTCATATTTATATAAAGCCAAATACATAAATTTATCCAAATGCCATATTTGGATAAATTTATGTATTTATTTTAGTATGTACAATATACATATTCAAATTCGAATCCTATACGCGTATAAAAAGTCTGATTATAATGTGAAATATATTGTAGGGCGACATTAAAGCAGTTGGTATGCCAGAAATTTCGCATTTCAAAATTTTATTTTGTAATTAGGGTCTTTTCATTTTCATGTACAGCAGTGTATAAGTACGGTACTTTCATTAGCATAAATTCTGTCTTATTCTCCAGGCGCGCCTGAACTCGGTAGGATCTTAATAATTTTGAGACTTCACTAATTAATATCCTACTTATTCACGGTTTAGAAATTGGTAGAGACAGCTTAAGTCCTGTTAGCAAAAAGTTATGACAAAACTCATACATACATAGGTAGTATTCCTCAATGAAATAAAATGAAAAGCACCTACTTAATAATTATAAAAAATACTTGTCATACGAGTTGCTATACCAATAATTGTACTCCGTATTTCGTAAAAAAATGGGATAAGCCTCATTTGTTGCATGTGCTTAATCTAAATAAATAATTATGCACTCATTTAGGCATGTTAGTAATTATCGCAAACACCAATTAACTTAATTTAAGCAACAAGATAAATCATTAAAGATATATTATTAAAGGTAAAACTTTATCTCTTTTGACATCTAGACTCTAGACATAGGTCCAGGGTGGTAATGAGGTAGATATCAAATATAGTAAAGTATTTTAGCTAGACATCACCTGCAAGATACCTGATTGCAGTGGCGTGCAGTGCATACAAAAAAAGGTAGGCACTAGGGTAGGCAGTCCATACAAAATGACCAAAAAAAAAGTTGCCGATTTTTATAGTTTGCGTTACATTCCTTCAAGAATGACTCTTCTAGAGCCCGATTTAAGTCTTATCTCCACTGCACGCCACTGCCTGATTGGTACCTGACTTGTACCTGATAGGTAACTGCAAGTTTTCAGTGATATAACTAACTTTTATCAAACCATTTTATCAATGTAAATAAGATCACATCATTAGGCACACTAAAATTTGATGATATTCAAACTATCCGTGCAAAACGAACTGATTAACTCAATGGCAAAAAGATTGAATTCTTCATGTCGGTGAGCATGGCATCCCGAAAATCGTGACCGGACCACCCACAAGCGCTGTGAGAAAATAAATAAAATAAAACAAGTATAAATAACAGTGCTCGCGCATAATTGATCACAAATTAAAACTCGCCGCGCGTCCGAAATGTTAAACGCCGAAGTCGCCGAAAGCGAAATTAGTATGGGAGATTGGGAGTGTGTGCGTGCACACTAATGTAGAGGCGTTGGAGGGCTGGCATCTTCTGTGTTAGTATAAATATGAAAATTTTAAGCAACATTGACATATTATATCACGTATTGAAATATATTAGGTATACATACATAAATACCTGGATTAAATTGGATTTATTTAAATTAAAAAAGTGATTGGAAGCTTTGACCTGAAATCTTCATTTTTATTGTTAGAATTTGTCCATAATCTCTTTTAATTTTCCATATAACAACGTGTAATAATTCTAATAAGCATTTCATAGTACTCGTACATAGGTACAGTCAAGGAATTTAAATTCCGACCCATTTCGTACTTTGTCACAGTGACAACCGTATGAGGTCTCTAGCGGCTTTCATATTGATTGTCACTGTGACAAAGTACGAAATGGGTCGGAATTTAAATTCCTTGACTGTACAACTGGTATCCTTAACTCTAAAATCTTACTTGGTTATTATACAGCGGAGATAGCAGAAAAGTAAATTTGCACTCATTTACCTGTAAAGAAAAGCATACATAAATACACTATTACAAATAAACAAACGAAACTCGGGAAAAGTACACTGAGAGAAAAATCATCACCAGGAATTAAAAAACAGTTCTGTACTGGGGGAAAAATGAAGTTTTAGTAATAATTATGGACGTTTCACTATTTCTGTAAAGTTTATTTATTTCTACAAACAGCTCAGTAATCCCAAATATAATTTCAACAAACAGATAATAGAAATTGCAAGAACTAATAGAAATTGCAAAAGTCAATTTGTTCCTATTAGTTAACTCTCCTTGTCCCCGGATTAAGTTTATTTTTGTAATTCTAAGTGTGTTTTTGTTGTACTTTTCTCTCAGTGTACGCACAATATTTAAACATGTATCGTGTTGATAACCCTAAACTTGCACCACACATGTAAACATTTTCCTTCTGTTTACATCCAAACAATGGGCCGCACTCAGAACAATATGCCACTAAAGTATAAATGTTCTTTGTTAGAGTATTATGCATCTTCCTGGAAACCGATACAAATATTTATTGATTGACGGAAAGTTCTAATCATAATACATCTGTAAGCAAGTGTTTGTTCAAGCTTTATTAGAAAACACATATGTATATAAATAAATATAAAATAGGTACCTTTACAGAAAAATAGTTACTACTGGTAGGTACAGCCATTTAATCTAGGTAAGTACCTAATTAAGAAACTAACTACTTACCTATTTAATCAATTTAAACAGTCCTACTCCTTTAAAAATATGACTGAATTTATCGCGTGACAGCCCTAACAATTAAATCATAAACATTTTTGGCATTCAAGTAAATGAATTAGCAAATACCAATTTGTCAAGTATTTAAATTTCACAGAATTAGAGCGGTTCCAAGAAGGTGGCCGGTTTAATGTTTCTTGCGGCGCTCAGATTGTAGGTATGATAAACCTAAACATTTCTTACTATAAAACGGCTGTGGAAAATTAAAAAGAACAGAAATACCTACATATATTCAACATGAACTAACATTAAAACTTAAAGAATGTGAGTAAGGGGATTCACCAATAAATAAACATATAAATTTCGAAGTTAAGTGTTCTAAGCACTTCATTTTCAACTTACAAAAACTTATAAGCTGTGGCATCTAGCTCTGGTAACTTATAACTTCTGGAAAACTCGACAAACTAAAATTACCAAGTTTGTAACATACTTAGGTATTACTTTTGTCGCTGCAGACTGAATGTCTTGTTTCTCAGTTTGAAAACAGCGACTTTTCGATGTTCGTGTTGAGTTCATTCAAGTTTGGAACGATTGAACTTCACAGATTCTTTTTCTAACTTATCCAATTGATGTTGTCTAGTTATATGGGGTTACAACTTGAATTAGGTACAAGCTCAAAAATAAATAATCGGCTGATATACGTCTGTCAGTTGAAAATTGCTGATATACAATGAATTTTAAAATAGCGGTTTTATTTTTGAATAAAATAAATCTATTACTAGAATTCACTTTAAATAAATAGTCGGGCTATTAAAATTCATAGGCGCACATTATTCAAACTTATTGGATACAAATTCAGGTCATACAAGGCAAGATGGCGAATGCATACAATCAATCAACGCGAGCCGAACGCATTCAATAGTCGTGATTCGTGTCGGATGGACGTCTTGACTCTTGACTATCATTAAAATTCATTGAAAACTTGTCTAATATGGCAGTACGTGACACGATTACCGGTACGTTCGCCCCGCGGCTCGCCTGAATACAAAATTCTTACATCGATTTAGCTCCATATAAGAACTTATAAATATGTAATGAGAAACCCCGACCTGACGCCGTTTTAAACCAAATCAAATGCACTTGATACCTTTATTAAATAATAGCGATTCTTAGAAAAGTTTGTCGATCATAATATTTGAATAATCCTAGTTTATGGACGTCATGGACGTCATGAGGTAGAAATGTAAAAAAAATATGAAAGCATTTTTTAATAAAAAATTTTAGAGATATATTTCAACATATAATTTACAATTTCTTACGGCAAAACTGAACTCGGTTTCTAACTTTGAATATTGTATCTGTAAATAGGTAGGTACGTAGTACGTACTTCTCTGTAAAGTACCTATGTTATAGAACACGTAATAGGTACAAATTGAATGTTATTTAAACATTTAAAAAACGTAAAAGCAGATAAAATAACAGTTTCTCGTGCGGGTGCACCGGTGATAAAGTACCTTTTAAAATAAATTATTAGCTTAGATAAGCATCGTAACAGAAAATATTACACCTAGTTGCAGACGTACAGGAGTTATCAAAACAACTAGCCGCTGTAAGAGCCGGACTGGCCTTATCTCTACAAGTAATGTGTAGTTTTATTTCTACCGTGTCCTTGCGCTGCCGAGAGCATCATTCGCATGGTTATCGCGACCACAAATCAGGACCTTTGTGGTACTTCTTAAAAAACATACAAAACCAATCTTAACCCCGCGTCGTATGATTGCATTTCCTCAAACACAGATAACAAAGGTAAGTACAACACAGCTAAAGTGCCTCATTCTATGCAGTCCGCCGTGGCTTATCGAGTTGTGGCATCTTATGTGAATACTATTTTGTTATTTTTGCAGAAGTAATGTAGATAGAGTATGGAAGAAATATTGTCGGCTACGCCATTAGGCTGTAAAATGGCTTGAAGATTGTGTGGCTTGGTTGTTAAATTCATTTTGTTAACAATAAAGTGTCTCATTACTATATCGTAAACTAAACGTCGGATAGCATCAATCCTTTCCACATCAACCTTTGTTCGGTTACCATGCTATTAGTTTTTGTCTGGGATCGCTCACAAAAACTGAGCGGTTATTGTTACAGAGGTAACGATGTCAAAACCGTGACAAAATATTCGTTCTCATGCGGGATGTTTAGACTTGGACCGTTTTTAGGGTTCCGTAACTCAAAAGGAACAAACGGAACCCTTATAGGATCTGTCTGCCTGTCCGTCTATCACAGCCTATTTTCTCGGACACTACTGGACCAATTAAGTTGAAATTTGGTAAACGTATGTAAATTAGTGACCCAATGATGGGCATGTTTTATTTATAATTTTAAAATACATATTTCGAAATTATTTAAGAAAATAGCCAAAAAAATGACCATTCCCCCCCACCCCTCCCTTTATCTCCGAAACTACTGGGTCTAAAATTTTGAAAAAAATACACAAAATAGTTCTTTACCTATAGACGACAGGAAAACCTATTAGAAATGTGCAGTCAAGCGTGAGTCGGTCTTATGTACGGAACCCTAGAAACGCGAGTTCGACTCGCACTTGGCCGGTTTTTTTTATAGCTTAGTAAAAGCTTGCTTGTAACTAACGTATGTATACCTACGTCACAGCCAAGTGGATAAAGTAGCCAGATAACTATGGCTGCGGCATATTATGTACAAATTACTAATGTGTTAACGACGACAAATTGTAATAGCACTAACGTCCTTTCGTGCGTAAGTAGTTCTAGTGTCAGTGTAGCGAGTAATATTATAAATACCGTGCTTGAACTAGCTTGAAGACCGTTAACAGTTATGTGGCACTTTACTCTTATCTTGGATTGAGATTAATCCTTCACTTTTCCACCCAGCTCATTTCTTTATTTTATTATGTTAAGTAGAATTAAAATTAATTCAGAAGATGAAAAAAGCCTGCCGGGCTTGTAACGATTAAAATTAAATACGGTTCACTTCCTGTTTTTTTAGACATAAAGAGGGCGTTCGAAACTTTTTTTATTCAGGGTCGAGTGGCGAGTGATTTTAACGAGCATTTTATTCGCCGACTTTTTATACAGTGCCAGGCAACTTTAGGCAGTTACATCACTTATTAAATCCGTCGCCTAGATAATTGGCAATATTTCCAAAAGGAGTGTCACTGAAAGATACATTTATTAGAGAAAAAATCATAGACTTTTCATTATTGTAATGGAATTATTCATGGATCTGGAGTGTAATTGGATCGAGTAGAGAATGTAATAAAAACTGGACTAAGTACGATCAAAACTGAATTATAATCGCATTAGGTAGTTATAAAATGCGTGATAAATTTAATTACACGGAGAAGCTTCCGTGGAGTGGGACAGAAATTATTCATCATGGGTCGGACGCGCGTGGGCCCGTGTTTAGTCACGGCCTCGCGGCCTGATTCTGGAACTTTGAATGATCATATTAACTAAATTATATGTTACTCGTCGCCTACTAAGTTTTGTATTTACATTGAAAAAACCTACAGGTTTTGATACCAAAAAAATAAATACCTTATTTACTAAATATGTATGTAGATATGTATATTTATTCTAAGGTCGTGCAATTAAAAGGGTTTGTACTGTATTGTAATGTATGTAGGTACATAATATTTGGATTTTACCTTACCTTAAAAAATACGTGAAAAATGGCTATTGATAACATAATACTGTTCCAGCGAAATAATATTTCAAAAATATGAAATTTGATTCGAATCGTGTCCGAATTGTGTGCCTCATGTAACTATGGGCCCGATTCGGATTATGATATAGACATCTAAGAGACGTCTTTTAGACATCACCAAGATACTATAACGATATGTTTAAGATCTAACCTGTCAAATTTGACATTTGCGCGATTCTGGAGATACTCTTGAACGATTTCCACAGGATATGACTTAGAGATCCAATTCACATCTAATAGATATCTTACTCTATCTAACGTAAAAGTGACATTGGTTGCCCGAATTGCGCCGAAAAAGAGAACTAGTTGATATCTAAACTATAACGTATCTAGAATGGATCTAGTACGTGGCGTCTCTTGTGAATATCTTGAAGTTCGAATACGGCAGTATGGCTGCTAAAGTTACCTACTAGTCTAGAATTGTGGTACGAATAACCGGTTATATGCACTGAGGCTTTATACTGTACCGGTAAGTTTTGTGAGGGTTACCTTAACACATTCACTACCATGAACACGCTAGGTGTATTCATTTTGATTGGAAATGGGGTGCTTCTCACTGAAAGTACACCTTAATTTAGCTACGTCCAGCTGATGTAACTGATTATTATTAGAAGACATCTCAATACAACTCCACGAGTGAACAAAACAAATACATATAACAAAACAATTGGTATTTAAAAACTTTAAAACGGCTATAGGTTAAATTAACTGTTTTCTAGTTACAAATATTCAGAAAGTCAGTCTGTGGTAGCGCTGATACTCGTATGTACGCAAGACTGAGAAGTAAAAAAAAACACCAAACCGAATAAATAACCTCCTCCTTATATGAAATTGAAGTCGGTTAAAAAGTATAAAAGTACATACCGTATTACAGGCGAAGTAAACAAAAGCTAAAGTAGCTTATTTAGCATATATTAACATAGTCTGCGAAAAATTAGTGTACTTGTTAGAGCAACCTTACTATGCTGCGAACAAAAAAATATTTAGTAAGTAGATGGAAATAACGGGTAATTGTTTTGGTTCACGTATAATACAGGTAAGAGTCATACCTACACATTTACGTAAAATATAATATATAATAATTATCGTGTATTACAATTACATATCTTGGTATTATCGATGTTACTACACAAAACTGTTTTTTTTTGTATTTTGATGTTTAAAAAAATGGTGACAAATCAGTGAATATCTAGTTTCAATTTCATGTACCGTGTAGTTAAGTACCTATCCAATAAATTAGGGGAAAAATCATTAGTTTATCGGCCAAAAAAGTTTTATACCAGAGGCATTCCACCGAAAACACGCATTTGCACTTTAAACTTTTCTCATTTGAATCAGAAAAGCATATTTGGCAAGTTCAATAAAAAATACGACGATCGAGAAGTACGATCAACTTAAACGTACAAAAACATTGGACACGAAAAAAAAATACAAGGAACCGGTAGGATGACATGCGGCCGCCCGAAAATGGCTCGTTGACTCGTCGCCGGCGAGAGTCCGATGTGACAGGCTGAAAAGGCGCAGCCAACTGCTTGGATGTTTTTAGACCAGCGCCTCACATTGGTACAATATTTACACCGATCAACGAAACTTCATCCCTTCATAAAACACATGTTAAAAGTTATCAAGACGCATTTATTACAATCTAACGACTTTAGTTACATATACATATTAAGAATTTTAAGTAAGTAGTTTAAGATAGATAAGTATATTATCATGTTATTTTCTCGATCTCCCCATCGGCACACAAACCTCCTCAAGGTTTTGTACATTAATTTGCTTATTGTTGAATAATTAAAAAAAAATGTGTCCAATATACGGACAAATACCAGAGAAATGCACGCTCGACTGTCATCATTTACCTAGATATCATTTTGATGTCACAATGTGAGTTTGAAATGGCCTCAAGTAACTGACGAAAAGGCGAAAGACACAGGCGCTAGCGCCTCTAATGAAGGGGGTAGACGAGTGTGGACCGAACACAACGTTTTTTCAAGCACAGGTGAAGCGAACCCACACTTAGTCGGCGTTAACCTGTAATCTAAATTCATTTCTCGATCCGACCCACCAAGGCCCATATCTCTGTTTTTATTATAGCGTTAATACCCATTTACAGTTTTTTTTATTCGAAACAAATTACCCATTATTCTGATGGCGGCTCGATCTTATTATCCGAGGACAAACGAGTCTTTTTTTCTGGCCACTTTAACCGTGTTCTTGGAAATTAATTTTATAAGCTCACCTTGCTGCAGCTAGGTGCAAGTTATCAATATCAGAGGTCATTAAGCATCTGCTGAATCGATCTGTGTCCACTGGGTTGAATAATTTCCAATAGTCCCGTCAAAATAATATCGGCGATACCACTTTATAAGGTACACTGTGAATGTTTATCAAATATGTATTGAATCTGCCCCGTTTCAATAAACAACTTTGAAATATTCTTATGAATTATTGAAGTGTTTTGGTGTCCAACTTTTATTTAATAAACATGGGTTGTTTCGCGTTAAACATAAGAACATAACTATATTAAAGGTGTTTTTAAACAAATAGGTGGATTGCCAAGTTAAATATCAAATTAAAAAACAAAGTTTGAGACACTCCAAGCCTCCAGTTCTCTAAATCTCTCTCCTATTTCTAAATCCTATCTCTCTCATCTATTATGGATTAAAAAAGTGAACTTTACGCTGCATTAAATAGGGTTACTATTGTTACGACGCCCTTTATTTAAGATACGAGGTCGCAGGAGCAAATGGTTATCAGTTTTTTATCTGGTCGGTCCGTTTCTGCTTCGTTATCAATCCCGCACTCTAGTTTGAAAACTTTGCAATTTGAAGTGGAGAATAAAAAACTTCAGGGGATTTTTTTAAATATTTTATCTGCGGCAGATATGAGAGCGTGGGACATTTTTTGTCTCGAGTCCTTTGTTAGCTTTTAAAGAATATCACGAACTTTTTTTAACTTACTGATAGGGAGGTATCATTCAACCCCTTTTAGCTGAAGTAAACCGGACGTACAAGGAAGAATAATATTTTTAGAGGTTATTATTTCAATAACCAAATACAATTTTAATCAATTTAAATGCATTATTTTTAGAATATTTTCCAACGAGAGCCTGAAAAAAGTTGAGGTAGTATCGGCGAGCTGTCATGTTAGGCACAATTTTGTAATGTTACGAACTATTCAAAATAGAATGCTACTTCAATTGAGAGTCAGAGTTACTTTTTATAATTATAACGGACAATCTTTTTTTCACAATTTTTTTTACATTCAGTTTGTCTTTCTGAGTTTTACAATGCTTTTTATTTATAGACGAGGAAGTTACCCACCCTAGTCGTAACTATTTAAACTGTAGAAAGCTGCTTGCAATAATCGTCTGTATTTTTATTGTAATAACTGGAAGTCGACTATTACGATAATATGGTAACACACAACAGTTGAGGTCCGTAACTTTAAAATTGTATGTCCTCTTCAAATTATGTCTCTTGGTCCCATGCGAAGTTTATGGTCGTGTTTAATGTACGTTGTTAAAAATTCCTATAGTTTCTAAGTTTTATTTTCGCCGTCGTTTAACTCTATGTTAATGTTTACGACGGCTGAGATAACCTCTCTTTTCGAGGTAACCACATGCAATTATATATGTGCGAGCATGCAAACTATATTTTGCGTGTATCATACGTAGAATTAATTTCATGCCGCTAAGTGTCAGAAAACAATGTTACTCAAACACGAAGACGGGTTTGGACATACAACAACCAGAAATGTATTGGGGTTTGTAATAAGTTTGTTGAAGGGATCTTTGACTTCCATAAATATTTATATCGCTTAGAATTTCGAAAGTCAGAAACTGTTTCCTATGTTATTAATAAATTTACCATAACTATAATTAGTTTTAAACTTTCTAGACCAAAACTCCTAATTAAGGATTGGTGCGGGGCTCCACATTCAATAACAGTGCGACCGCTATTTTCACCTGCATAGGCTTGTTAGTTACATTTGTTGACTGATTACTGGGTGTTAAATGATTAAAAATATAAATTACACAACACGGCGACCAAGCGGAGCCCAAGCTATGAGCCGCGGCAAAAATTAAGCCGGGATAACGCGAGGAAGATGATGATGATTAATAATTATTATATTGTTCTCAAATAATGTACTAGGATTCATTATTTGACAGCCTTTATCTACGTAACGTAATACTTACAAATTAATAAGGTTTCGTTTTCAATTATCGGTTTAGCCCCCAATTTCGGCTTTAGAGAGATACAAGAGCCATATTAAAGGCCTGTGCACACCGGCTGCGTGTGCGTGACGTGCACGTGCGCGTGCGGCGTTGTAGTATACAGATCCTTATGAGAGATGGCACACCGCTTGCGTGACGTGTGCGTGTGCGGCTCCAACATTTTAGCGCACGCACACGCGCACGTCACGCACACGCAAGCCGGTGTGGCTCGGCCTTACATGTCCCAATTAGAGGTAGATTAGTCGACGCGATGCGTGCTACACGAAATACGAACACCCACAAATGATAAAAGATAGTAGTCGTTGCAGTGAATGAACATGAGTGGCTTTGTCTTTGAGCTCCTAGATATAAAGGAATTACCGACACGCGATCTGATATAAAAAGTTTTAGGACCTCAGAAGCTGTTGTTTGAGTTGAAATAACGAAGAGAGACAACGCTCCGCATTTGCTGTGTTATTTTAATAAAAAGTCTTAACTGGCTGAAAGTTCCAGTGTACCTAACAACACTGTATATACATATATGTATACGACACACAACTGGTATTGTGTTATTTATTGAAAAAAACGGTAAACACCAATTACACTTGCAATTTTGAATATTAATTAGCACACTTATATATAAGTAACGGCGTAGAAATCATTCTTCAACTCATTCACAGTCTTACAATAAACTAGGCACCTGGACGCCATTTTAGACTAGCATTGACAGAGTAAATGGATTAGTTTGCGAACGTGTACGTAGGTGCTAATGTAACGTAATACCTACTTACTAATAGTTTGGCGTGGTGACCCAAAATCCGCGCAGGACTAGTAAAATAGCGTGCTCGTGTGTCGGAGGCCAAGACTCATTTTGTAATGTAATGATAGCGTTATTCTAACTTTGTATAATCTCATAGAGACATTTTATGAATTAAAGAGGCTTTTATGTCATGCTCTGTGTATAGGGGCGTTTTCATTTAACTGTGATTTTACTCATCCCATGTTACTTTTATTTAAAAATGGTTCAGTAAAAAAATAGCGGGTGATTTGTCGATAAAATTCAACGTTAGTACTTGGTTAACAGCACCAATAATTAGCTGTCCAAAGCTATTTTGTCACTTATGCTTTAAAAAAGTCTGTAGGTACTTTAGTAGGCATTTACGTGATTTATTAGTAGTAGGTATATACAAACTTATATTTATTTGATTTAAACTTATCAACTGTCTACTAAATCTAGTAGGTAACTAGTTGTGTAGTAGGTATAACATCGTAGTTTTTCTTCTCATTAATGTACCTACTTCGAAGTCGGTATTCGAGGTATTTCCATCTTTATCGTTGCGTAAATATTAATTAAGCTTTGATCACGGAAATAAATCAAAGCTTGATTTTACTTTATCGAAATGTAATTGGCCATAAATTTATGTAAATACTTCCCAATAAAAACATACTAAAAATACGTCTGGGGCTTGGTCCAACCTCGATCAATCAAAAACTTAGTTGGGGTAAAGTTTATAGTTCGTTTTTTTTAGCATTAGAAAGAACTTCACAGAAGCAAGCGTGCAGTTTCTATCAGTCTCGTTATTTGTTAATAATTATTGAATTATCTAATTTAGCATGGTCAATACATATAATTTACTTCAAATTATTACTGCTAGAAGTGCCGGATTTGGAACCGCAAGCTTACTTTTGCGAAGTTCTTTCTAATGCTAAAAAAAACGGACTATAGTTGGGAGTTGGGATGCCGGGCAAGATTTAATTATTTGAGTGACAATACTGACTTAGATTTGGTCAAATAAAGGAAATGGATTATTAAGTGCCACGTTAAATCAGCAAAATACTTAAAACTTGGTACTTACCTAAATAATTATTTACTAGAAGTATATGCGATATTATGTAGATCTGTATTGATAGAAGCATTTAGAAGCTTATCGGTATTTTTTATTACCTATACCGGGTGTGGCCTGTAACACGAGCAAACAATTAAAGCATAGATTGTACTCCTCAAACGGTGACACTTTTGTTCAACAACTTTTAAAATGTATGAATTATTTAGACTTCCCATTTTTCATACAAAATAAATATTATCTTCAATGGACGCCATCGCCACGCCATTATCATTGTGATTGACGTTGCTTGTCACGCCTTAAACATAACAAAATTCGCAATACATTGCGTCTTAGAATAAACTTTAAAGTGTATTAAAAATCAAACCACAAATTATTTTTATTAGTCGCCGAACAAATGTTGGTCAGTATGAGGAGTACAGCCAACAATTCAATTTTTACAGGCCACACTCGGTATAAAAGCAACATTTATTCATTACATTAAGTTATGCACAGACACAATGAATTTATCCTCACCGCATTTTAATTTGGCTAATAGAAGTACTAATTTTCGACAACAATCATGTGCGTCCTATAATTATAATTAATTATTCGTGTATGAATAATTCTCCGGTTAAATTTTTAACTTTCGACCAATGGATAGCCAAGTTCAAAATGTGGGAAGCAATGTCAAGGTATAGTTTGTGGGTTTTGCGCGATTATAACCGCTAATTTGAATGGTGGTTTTAACAAAGTCTGCGTGGTGAGACAAAGAATGTCCTGGACCAATCAGTGGCGCAGACGTCTTTGGGCGTGGCGGGTCTTGCGCCGGCGCGGCCGTGAAACAAAACACCGCTAAATAAAGCCCATACAATTAACCAGCGAATAAAAACCGGGTTCATATTTTTAAGCAGCAATTTCTCTTTTGTTGAAGTCAAAGGCCCTTTAAATCAGGCTCATTATTATTAGTGGTGTGGTTTATTCAAACTTGAAAATAACGTAATTTTCATGATTCATACCTAGTGTTTGTTAAGTTTTTAAAGAATAAATAAATACGCGTAAGTTCTAAATGTTATACGTGTTGCTTATAAATTAATTAAATAAAAAACAGATATAAATTTTACGCGAGTTTTTAAACAGAAAATAGAACAAATTAAGCACATATTTATTTAACATACGTCCATCACACATCAAGTCGAGTTCTATTAAGCTCTAGGCTAGGCACCTACACTGTGTGATGAGGTAGATAGTACCTAGGGCCCGATTCGGATTATGAAATAGACATCTATTAGACATCACCAAGATACGATACACGATATGTTTAAGATCTAACCTGTCAAATTTGACATTTGCGCGATTCTGGAGATACTCTTGAACGATTTCCACAGGATATGCCGTAGAGATCTAATTCACATCTAATAGATATCTTACTCTATCTAACGTAAAAGTGACATTGGTTGCCCGAATTGCGCTGCAAAAGAGAACTAGTTGATATCTAAACTAAAAAGTATCTAGAATGGATCTTGTACGTGTCGTCTCTTGTGAATATCTTGAAGTTCGAATACGGCAGCTAGACACGGGTCTGCGCCGCGGGTTGATCCGACTGTTTATTACTATAATCGCTACTTGCCCGTAATTACCCCGCCCATACACTTAATATTAATTCCCAGGAGAAGTGAACTGACAAACACTTATTACATGTAAGTTGCACTTACGTCGGATAATTTCGCATAATATTCAATGTGAAGGTGTAATTTATTCGTCTCGGGATTTGTTTTGCACTGCGTAATTTTGTTTAAGCTGGTGATTTTTAACATACATATGTATTATATTTTATGACGATTAACTCTTTACTGTAGTGCTGTTTTTAACACAATAATACATGTACATAGTTAGTTTTTATTATAAGTATATTTTTTCTCACCTTTAAACCTATAAAATTACCTTAATTTCCCTCTTCTAAATTCTATGTTACCCTAAATTTTTATTAAAAATGTTAATATCATAATTTTAAGTAAACAAACTTCGTTGAAATCAATTTAAAAGCATCTTGAAACTCGTTTAAATCGGTAACGTGCCCATTGAAATTTAAATAAAGAATTTTAACGATAAATTGTAACGATAGCCGGCCATTAGAGTCAACCATTCTGTAATTATTGGGCGACCACTGAGCAACAGGTGGTATTTAAATGGGCGATGGGCACCCAACGAACCAACGTTATCTCTCGTACCTATGGAGTTTTAAGATAATTAGCTTCAAACTTGTTCACTTTAATGCTAATAGGCCAAGCAATAAGAAGTTATAGAGGGAAATGCTAGGAACACAAGTTTTGACTACGTAACTTTGTTTGGACTAGTTAGGAGGTGAACATATCAAAAGTCCCCGGCCGTAGCCCCGGTGCTGGGGGGTAGAGGGGGGAAAGAAGGTCTCATTTTTCGGTTTTTCACTTATATCTTGGAAATTTTGCGTCTTAGCGACATGACTACTAAGACAAACCAAAAGCTGATAAAATTTGTTACAAGTTTTATTCAGTCAAGTTTTTCGATATCTTGAATAGTTTTTGAGATATCCGCTCTTGAACGTTTATTTAGGGCTTTCAATTTTATCTTGATATCTACATTAGTGACGTTGCTAGACCGTGTTTGGTATCATTTTCGTATAAATCGGGGGTGCTGAATTCAGTTTTGGTATCACATTGACACCATTCCTAAGAAAAAACATATAAACTTTAAACAAATACCTTTTTTTTTAAATTCCTCTTCACGCTTAAACCGCTCAACCGATTTAATTGAAATTTGGTATACAGATATTTCGAGTCCCAAGACAGGACATAAGATACTTTTTATCTCAATAATCATCCTTTAAAGTTGTGAAATGGAGTATGGGGGGAATTCAACTTCGTCGACGAAACTGAATTCCTGAGGTTAATACTGCTCAAGGTAAGGTTTGAAGTCATGTTTGGTATCACTTTCATCTAAATCACAGTTGTATTCCGTCCTAAATTTCATCTAAACCGGTTCAGCGGTTATTGACTCCCCATACAAACTTCCACCCCACTTTTCACACCCTCAAAAGATTCTTTTGGTTATAAAAACTATCCTATGTCGTGTGTCGAGACTAAAACTATTTCTATGCCAAATTTCAACGAAATTGGTTCAGCGGTTTAAACGTGAAGAGGGATTTATAAAAATATTTATTTTTAAATTTTGGTTTTACTTCGGAATGGTGTCAATGTGATACCATAAATGAATTCAGCACCCCCGATTTATACGAAAATGATACCAAACATGGCCTAACAGCTTCACTGACGTAGATATCAAGATAAAATTAAAAACCCTAAATAAACTTTCAAGAGCGGATATCTCAAAAACTATTCATGATATCGAAAAACTTGACAGGATAAAACTTGTAACTAATTTTATCAGCTTTCGGTTTGTCTTAGTAGTCATGTCGCTAAGACGGAAAGTTTCCAAGATATCAATGAAAAACCGAAAAATTCGACCTTCTTACCCCCCTCTACCCCCCAGCAGCGGGGCTACAGCCGGGGACTTTTGATATGTTCACCTCCTAACTAGTCCAAACAAAGTTACGGAGTCAAAAATTGTGTTCCTAGCATTTCCCTCTACAACGTTTTTTGAGCATTCATTTCTTGACCTATAATGCCTTAGTTCAACTCGTAAACTTAAAATATATTTTATTATGAAAGCCGACCTATAAATGTCTAATGAATTACACTTATTTTAAATTTAATTTTCTTACTAAAAAGTATAAGCATGAACTCATGCTATGCAACAATGTTCATGTGATTTTTACGAGTAAACATTATATACTTACTTATTCAAACTTATGTAAACTTCAAATTTAAATCCATTGCCTTAATAAATTGTAGGTATGTACTTAATTATGTATGTTACACAATTGTAAGAAATGTATAGTAACTGCATTCAAAAATAAATGTTGAAAATCTGCGAAGTTTGGTTTTCTATATCGTCAAGAGCAATATGCACTTTATTTCCTTCTCATCTATCGTGCTTTTATAAAACCCACGTCCACTACCATGCCTGCATGTGGAAACTAACCTTCCCAAGTTTAAATAATATACAAAATAAACGAAACAAATTGTAACAGGATTTGCAATGATAGGATTCCCCACAGGCGAAGGTTTAGAATAAACCGCTATCACGGACCCATAATGTAGAAACTGAAGTACCACTTTTGCAAAATACAGTACGATATCGGTTGGAAGTAAAGTACGTTGTTAGATTCCGTGGAAGCCTAGGAACAGGCAATGTATTCCAATAGCATACAGAATTCATATTTCTAGACACAGTTTAACCAGTTGATCTCAGGGTGCCTAGGTGACAATTGCTTGCGCTACGACAACGAAACGCTTTGTGCCTATCTATCACTTTTCCGATCTTTTCCATATTAGTCCGACAGTGACAGATGCGTTTCGTTCGCTACGGAGCGTAAACGATTGTCATGTAGGTTACGCAGGTTACGCACCCTGTGCGCTTCTTGATTGTGAATGTTTGTCAAGGCTCATTATGGCTCCTCTACAAGATGGGCCAGCGCTGGCCACTCCAAGAGTCGCATTTATTTCTACCGCATGGCTGCGTCCCTTGGAGTGGCCGGCGTTGGCCCATCGTGTAGAGGAGCCATATCAAAGCTACACTGGTTTTTCGGAGATTTTGGATCACTCGCTTTAGGTAAGCTACGGGAATAAGCGGTCAGCTTTAGCGTAAGGTATTCGCCGTCGATATCTCGATCGGAGTACTAGCGGCAACACCTTGTTCTTGCAGCCGCTTGGGATCGAGATAAAGCTAACGTTTGCTAACTTTAATAATCGAGGGAACCGAGTACTTATGTTTAATCTGCATTTTATTAAGATTGCAAATAGCTGCACAAAAAGTTAACTACGATTCACACATAAACAGTCTTCGGGTAGAGTGATCACTTTAAATCCTGATAAAATTACAGATTAGCTAATAGGCACAATAATTTTATATCACTAAATATGACTCAATCTGTATTAAAACTAGCATAGCAAGATAATTATTAATTTATTAAAACTTTTAAGCATACTAAAAAGCGTAAAAGATGAACTCAATCCAATAAAAAAATTATCTACGAGTTGCGATCAAGACGAAATTTTGTGATATTTTTGACATATTAGCTATCCCTAAGCAAAAGATAAGATTATTTCTTTAATATTAGATACACTTAGTACCCACTTGTTGTCTTCAGTCTAGTACCGACTTGATAAAAAAACAAAAATTCCAACCCATTTTTTAATTTATACCAAAACAACTGAAGTCTGTCGAGTTCTTAAGAAAATGATCCTTTTACATCCGGAGCTTCAACTCTTGTAAACTGAGCTGTGTAAAACAACAATAAAGAAAACTATACTTTCTTGTTTCTCTGCTCCATACTTAATGCACTGTGTTGTAGCGGCGGGACTGAATGCTTTTTAATGGGCTGGCTGAGCATTAAATTACATACCTATTATAAGTTACACGCTGGTCTAAAATAGCCCATCGTATAGCCAGTGTAGGTAGGTGTTTCTTGGAAATAATATTAGTATACTGCCTCATATATCATGGCAAACGCGATGTGGTGCCGCGGCTTGAAGCCTTTGGAGTCTGAATCGTTTATATCTGCAGTTTGATTTGCCCTTAGTTAATGTTTGACAGACATTGAATACGTATATGGTAACTTGGCTCTGGCATTCAACATTGTAATATGTACTTATTTTGCTAACGAAATAAAAGGCTCAGAGCTAGCTGCGTTAACCTTATGTATTCATAAAATAAAAACTGTAAAAATGTGATATTTTTAAACACTTAGGTATATGTAAAAAAGGCTTACAAAGTATCAATATCACGATAATGAGTGAAAGTTGACAATAAACACGTTCAGTTCACTTATGGGTTCAAAACATTCCTAAAAGAAAGGTGGCAAATGAGTCACCTCGCACCTGCTTGTAAATATCCAAGATGAAATTGATAATGTCAATAGAAGTTATGTTCTTCGATCTTGTAATGATTTTTTCATTTAACTTATCTCTTTCTCAAAGTAAGGAGAGGCTAGTGACTGAAGCTAAAATTCAGCTTTTCTTTGTAAAAGGCGTTTACCTAATGTTGATAGACTTGATAGTTGTGATTCTACAGTAATCATTAGTATTACTTGTGGCAATTTAGAAACTTGATTTAGTACTACTATTAGGTACGAAAGATGTACTACAAATGTCACCGAAGTATGTCTAATTTGTATATTGTACAAGCTTGGGAACTGTCAGTGATTCGAACTGCTATGATGCCGGCGGTCGAATGCACCAGGAATACCGATAATGGAATGACGTTGCATAACTATATAACTGGTTTTCCGGCACACATGCCCGATCGATACCAATTGGAGATGCCTAAAAATATAACGGCAATACCACGATTCGATTCCGCTCTAGTAAGGACTGGAGTTGGCTTCTGAAAAATTCAGTTGAAATAACTGATATTCAAAATACTGAATTTTATTTGATATTTACCTAATGCATGTGCTCCGATCTGGATTAGGTAAATTTAATAGGGTATCTATGTATAACGTAAAAGTTATTAGATAAGTATTTATAATGGGATAAAGAATGCTCGATATAGAAGGGTGGAGGGCCAAAAGTGTTCCTTAGGCAGGTAATATTTGATATCTTTACCACCATCTCCATTTATGTTTATCAACCGCCAGCGGCAACTAACGCAAATTCTATTTTGTTTTAAACTTGGGGTTCAAACTCAAAATTCAAATTCGCTTCTCATATCAATATCACCCGTCTATAAAACTTATTTTATTTTACTATACCGTCGCCGGTTGTTATCGGTTTAACCGGTGTACAAATAATACATACACATTCATAAAACGAATTTTCTTATTAAGGAAACCAATATTGCGAATAACGCTCAAAAGTAGTTCAAATCATTAACAAAAATATGTGGTATTAGGTTCCTAAATATTGAAAGGCAAGAGTAAATCTCAATGATTAAGTTTTTTAATACAACAAAACAGTCCAATAAACGAAACGAGTACCACAAACATTAACGCTTGAACTAACTAATAGTGAACTTGTGTATAAGTATGTATTTAGAGATCAGAAACGCGGCGTAAACACAACCTCAACTTCAAAGCGTGAATCGTGAATAGTACTAAACGGACTTCACTTCCCATTTACCTTTAACGGGCCATTGTCATAATGTTAACGCATCATTGTCATGTCACAGTTTTAAAAAGGTTTTTTAGGCGGTCGGCAACTGTATGTAAATTACGTGGGGCGGTTCCGACTCGCTGACGGAACACATGTCGTGGTGCAACTATTGTTGAAAAAAACCGACATGTTAGAAGAATGTGTCCCGATAGCATCGACGCGTGATCGTGCTTGTTGACGGTTAATTCATTTTTAATGTCCCAAAATTCAAAACGGATATGTTGTAAAGGACCCACATGCAGTGAAAATGTATATTGATGGAGTATTTAGAATAATAATGAAGTATAAGTTCATATTGTAAATTTTCGTTAGTATACTGTTAGTGTAGGTATTTTTTAAACTAAAGACAGGTCCTTGAACGACGCCGAGGACAAACTTAATTTAATCGAAAGCGGTAAGTCGGCCGCACTAAGCTGGCTTTAGCAGAAGACATTTTGATTTACACTGTGGAAAAAGTTACTTTGCTGTACGTTCACTCCTTAAAGTGAAATTAGGGGCGAGCTTAGGACATTTTTATTTAAAGTTGGCAACAAAATTAGTTGCATAAATTAGTGTTGGTAATTAATCACCGCTCCACTAAGACTAGAATTAATGAAAAAACTTGAAAAAATCGGTCCTCAACTCCACAATATAAAACATTTCAATTTAAAGGTGCTAAATATTTACTTTGGTCAATTTGTTATATTGATAAAAGTTTTATTGTTAAATAAAATGGCGAACGATATTGAATGCACGATAAAACGCTGCCAGCGGTCAGATCAGTAACTCCGTTATTTCGGAATATTTCGCAGTTTAATCCCAAGCAACATCCAGTTATACGTTACAAGTTTTAAATTTAACAGCAGTCCCACTCCACAGCGTAAAGTTGGTTTCAAAAAGCGAGACCGAATTTCGACCGCGGTAAGATCACGCCTGTGCGGTGCACTTAGCTTCTACTTTTAACTAAATTGAAGTTGAGGGTAAAGAGTACAGCACTGCACGTGACGCATCAGTCCGTCGGTTCGTTTGTACTCGCGCTTAGATACCTTACGTGAGTGGATTGCAATGGTTTTTTAAAAGGTCTGAGCCGTCTTGGTCAGTTCTGCTGTGCGCCAACTAGGTAGGTATTTTTATTTTGTTTAGTCATAGCCTCATAGCATTCTTCACAGTTTGGTTTTCACGTTGAGTAATCTAACCATAATAAATTCACTAACCTAAACACATCTAAGGAATGTTGTAAGTGACTCACCTTAACTATGCTGATGTACGTGATGGTTTTCGTCAGGTATCTTATACTTGTGTGGATTTCAAAGTTGTTCTACTGCTCAGATAAAAAAAAATATCGAAACAAATGAATCTGAGTCGCTAAATCAACCCACACATTTTGTGACTTTTAAATAATCATAAAGCACAACTACATATAACTTTTAGTGGTTATACTGTACATATTTCAGACGTCATATCTCAGTTTATCCGAATGAAGTTTTTCTTGTTTTGCCGCCGCGCTTGAAACTAGATTGAGTGCCATTTCGTGCAAGCGTTGCTTCACTCCCACACATAGCGAGTTGTGCATTGCAGCTGTACACGACTATACACGTCAATGCCGTGCTGTCCAAGTTTAAATATTCAACTTCTTCAATAACATTTTCTCCGAGTTATACAAAAACGACGTAACAATAAGAATATAATATGGCACCTTATTTGGCAACATTTTTTTTTTATATTAGTGACGGCATCTTTTTTATGTAATTGGTACAGATATGGCCCGATGAGGCAAAAAAGACGCGGTTTAAATCCTTTTAGATAAATTGTGTTGTCGATTTTTAAGAATACATAAGAGCAAAAAGTTTCATTTTAAAGCATGACAATGAGTGTGAGTAATAATAATTTTGGTTATAATATTTCTCATGTGCCATATAGCGGTATTTACTAGTTATTTTGGGTTCTAGACCATCTGCGGATAACCCGTATTTCGATACTGCAGTGTTACAACACACGACACATTTTCGTCGCTTCCATTAAGTATACTACTATCTAGTATCACTAGACTGGCAACCCTTAAGTTGGAGAGGTACACCAACACAATAATGAACACGCTACAAGTGCACAACTTTCAGCTTACGACAGTTGAATTAAAGTGTGCAGGTGCTTAGTTCGAGTACTTATCAGTTGCGCCTTAAGTAAATTGTGTTTGGGTTGGTAATGTCGAGAGAGATAACAGCCTTTTAAAAGACACAAGTTGCTATCTATTTTAATGTTGCAACGGTTTAAATATACATTTTAGTGACCCTTTTGATTTTAAAATTTGCCTAATTTTTTATTGCTACTGCAATGATGTGCCTATGAAACAAGTTGCTTAAATAAATATATATTATTAATATGAATTAAATTATAACGGTGTACCTATGTATTTAAGTATTTTATGGAGGTAGGTATGTCCCAGTTTTCGAAGTCAGTTACACATATGTTTAGGTTATTATTATTAGTATTAACATAACCTATATCACATTTCGAAATTAGTACAATTCCATAGTCTATATTTAATTTATTACTTAACCGTGTAAGTTCCGTGAACGCGAATATAGGCGACGGTTTAAGTTGAAGTGTCACGGAGCCAGTTCTGGCTTCAACTTTGCCAGCCGTATTCAAGTTTCGCTGCATTTCAAAGCGGTATTGCTTATAATAGTTCGTATTTCATGCTGTGATTTTGTCTTCAAACATTCTCTAAGCTGATTTAACATTTTGACGTGTTTTTGGTAATGTTAATGGGCATTATTTATTTTACTTAATGTAATGTAATTTCACAATCAGCTTGTACTGTGCACCCGTTCCACAATATAATTTGGAAAACAGAACACGTTTTCAAATAAAAATTCATAAAAGTTTTAGGCTTTCAAAGATATAGTTATGTACATTTTATCGGATTGCCTCATCCGATGAGTATAGTTATAAGTTATAACTAATAAGATAATACAAAACTGTATAGTATTATTTAATGTGTGTATAACATATCCGTTAACCTGCCTTGAATATCAAATTTAACATAAACTTTGAATAACATATTTTGTCAATTAGCGACGTTTTGTTAGAAACTTAACATCCCATAAATAAATCCAAATACAGCATTCAGAAAAGCGTAGGCCGTAACATTTTCCACCACGAATTCTAATGTATTCAGATTTCACACGCATAAAACCGGCAATCGTTGTGACCAACAAGTACATAAACCTTTTTAAAAACTATAACCTGACTACGTTCTACATATAATGTTCGCATATCGCATAGGACGTGCTCTTTTTAGAAAATCGATATTTGTCGAAATGCATGCTTGCACTCGAAGTAGTCGGCGTAGCTTAATTTTTGTTTTCATATAATTATGCATTATGATTAATAATTTGGAGCAGTTTATTCATTAATAATAAGGCCTACACGGCTCTACGTGGTTGGTTTTCGCCGCACACGCCTCCCAAAATATACAAAACACAGTTTTCCGTGAAAGATCAATGATAAAACAAGACTGAAAACGTTATATGTATGACGTGATATATTCGTCTGTTACATACATATTTAATTAAAAATATCTAGTGATTCTTTGGTCAGTTTTCAAACAAAGCACTACTCTAACGTCATGACTACGTCAAAACATGGAGTCAGAGCACTGTGCTATAACATTTCCTGTGTAAATACGTCAACGACAGAGCAGTCAGAGGCGACGTCGCTCACACGGCCAGCGCCTGCGAGCTGCAGCCCTAATTGACAGTTACACGGTCCGCTATGGCAGACACGCTAGCGCTAGCACTGTACTACTGCGACCCGTTTTATACGATAGGGTTGCTACCTACATGGAATTTAAATTTTCTAACACTGCGCTTTCGTGCTTACCAGCGTTAACAATATGTTCGTTTATTATCTGTGTAAAAGATTTGGCACAAAAAGCTTTGCATTTTGTATACTTTGTATTTTTATGTTATTCTGAGTCTCGATTATGCAAACATTTAAATAATGCGTACCTAATCTTAATTTTTTATTGTTCTCATCTAACCATAACTCACGTGACCAACTATTGAATTATAGTGTTGATATTGATATGTATTAGGTATTATATTTTTTGAAGTTGTTGTTGTCTTTTTAAAAGTAATTTTATAACGTTTCTTCAACACCTAAGCAGATGAATTAAAACAGAAATAAAATCGCCAAAGACAGTTTTTCTTACGTTTTGCCAAACCTATTTTATTGCATAATCAGTACCGATTCTGCCACTGTAATGACGGTCCAATCGCAGGGAGACACATTTGTAATTGAATTAGTTACTCAACGGTCGTCCCGGTTTCGTCGTGTCGTGGCATCGTTTACTACGTGTCCTATGAAATCTAAACTTCATTATTGGTCGAATGTATTACGAGTAACATGTTGATTTTCAGACGCTTTTTAATTTTTTTTCTCTAGTAAGTAAACCTAAAACTGCGCGATTCTCAAACGTCCACGTAACTACGTATTTAACCTACACTGTTCAATTTGAAATTAATAAATAACTCTCATTATGCTTTTTAAATTCGTTTCATTTAATATCTGATCGAGTGACTGAATAAGTAATGTCAAAATGTTCCCTGTAATAAAATCTACCTAAATAGATTTATTAGAGCACCGTACCTACAAAACTTTGTCCACGGTGCTCTTATGGGATCACTTCGGTCTTGCAAATCGGTTAATTTTTTTTACAACCCCTACATAAAAAGAAATTCTTATGTAATTTCTTGTAATCCAAATAATTCCAACTAGTAAGAGGAAATTGTAGGAACATGGCGCACTTAGCTCCGGCCTGAACCCACGAGACTACGAAATTAGTGAACCCGTGTTAGACTCCCTCCCCTCAACCCTCAGCCCCTTTCGATTACCTACAAACGGCAAGGAAGTGCTTGGGATCAGACACAAAGGTATATTGTTCTATTAAAGACTGTTAGCACTCTCGAGCTTGGCAGGCACCGGAGCACGAAATGCCTCTTCAAGTGAATACAGATTGCGAAGTGACAGCAGTTTATTGGCTAATAACGGAATTTTAAATGCGCTACCCTGGTAACTCATAGCTAATAGTATCTTTTTTGCGGCTGAAAATATTTGCGTAATGATGACCAAAAACGGCATTTGAGCTACACAAATCGCAACTTAATTCGATATACGTCGTAGTCAATCTTGCTTATACTTAGTTGTACGCGCTAGGTTAACTGCGAGTAAAGTCATATCGGTACCTAATCAAGATGTGATTTTCAGATTTGAATGCCTCTTCAAGTAAGTTGCTGCCTTCAAAGGCGAGCTCGTCAGAGTATTTACGGTGCGGTGACCCTAAAAGCGACAAAACCTAGTTATAGGTACAGTCTGCAATAGAAGCATCAAAACATATCAAATACTAAAAATGCACTTACAAAATAACATATCATAAAATTTATACAACCTCATAATTGGTATAACATTTCTATTTCCGGCACAAAATTAGTAGTTTTTAAGCTTATTTGTTGGCTCAAATCACACCAATTAGTGCAATTACTTTATCTAAGCTGTGAATCTCGTGTTTTGACGACTTTTATTAGACATTACAGAATTTACAGAACTGGTACAATTCGAATAAAAGAAAAAGATTTCATAATTAATTTTCCTGTCGTCATATATATTTAGAATGGAAAGTTGTAAAATCGAGAGTCAGTTTAAACTCTTCAGTTGACACGCTTGACGGCTCCTTTGTAGAATTCTGAACGAGACAGCTGTTGGGGACTGGGTGCCGCACTTAGTTTTTTATTTAGGGTACATCGCCAATTATTAGCCAGTTTTCAATTACTGGCCACCTATACTAAAATGAATTCTGTGTATAGGTGAATAGAACTCATTTTTGTAAGAGGCGGCCAGTTATTGAACGAGTGGGTTGTGGATAAATTTCAGTTACTGGCCATTTTCCTTATACTGAAAATGAGTTTTATTTATCTGTAAATAGAATTCATTTTTGGAATAGGTGGCCAGTAATTGAAAACTGGCTAATAATTGGATTTTCGTACCTTATATACTAAAATGAACTTTGTTCACCTATAAATAGAAATCAAATTAAGTGGCCAGTAATTGGGGGGTGGCTAGTAATTGGCGATGTACCCTATTTTTGTGTGACAGTGTTTCTTTATAACACCTAGCCAGTAAAGGACTAGAGAGAAGGTATCTATTTCAATATAATTTTTCATTATTATTCTCGTTTGAAATTGCTTTCTTATCCTGAAATTGTAGCAAACGTTGCATTAGCTCGAACAAACTGTAAAACAATTACTTACCTCTGTTAGCTTTGCCAATAACAATAACATTTATCAAATTACTCGGCCGAGCGACTTCGAGGCGATACCGAGGGAGGAACAAAATTGACAAAGCAAGCAAAAGGCTTTCAAGGTTCGCGTGTTGCGTCGTGTTTGCATCCGTAATTTGTTTGTTGGCGGCAGCACACGGCAGACTACATTAAATGGATCTCCGCTTTGCACGCTACCAGGCATGCCACTCACACTGTTCCAAACCTTGTCTTTAATGTCTTTCTTTAAACACTAGTCGCGTTTATTATTCTGTTTGTGAACGGTCTAAGCGGTAGTGCCTTCTTCCTATCGCTAAACTATGCAGGCCTACAGTTGAATTACTAAGGACCGCCGCGCCTAGCCCTTAAGCTCCAGACAACGTTATCGACAGAAAATCTAAAACCAGTCTCAAAATAAACAAACCATAGCTCGCTCGATTGCCCATTCCTCTCATCACTGCTATTCTGAACTACGTGGAACCACTGCCGAATAGTACCTAGCTTTATTCAAACTTATGCAAATTCCAATTATGCAGTCTCCAACTGAGTTTAATTACTACTTCTCCCAAATTATGCCACTAAAATAGTTACTATTCCACCTTCCAGCTGTGTACTAAAAGTAACTTCTGGAATATCTAACTTTAAAGTTTGTGCTACAGCAATTTTTGGTAGGTCCCTGTTGGTGTGGTTCGTATTTTCTTCATCGCCATTCGATTTTTATGCCATTGTTTTTCTGTTACCGCAGCTCTCTCAGTGCAGGTAAATGATCAATTAGAGATTTAACTTCGTTAAAAGCACAAGGCAGATTACGATACATTTTAGCAATGTAATGTAGCAAACTTGTGGAGATAAAAGCTTTTATAATTTTATTCATATTGACGTAGCGATAAGGTCCATAAGTGTTAATCGAGTGTCCAGGGTGATTGGCTGCAGCGCTTCGCGGCACTTATATCGGACTAAAAGTACCATTATTGATCAATCAGGCGAGCAAAAGTAGCTCTTAATGTGTTTGTATCAAGGTCTTTATTTATCTGGTCAGCTTGTGTCTTGCTGGGTATAGGTGTTATCTCAGCGAACACGCCACGCCGTGCCAATTAAGCTGATTTCGTACTCTCTTCGAATAGAAATTTCTCGATGTAGTAGAAATTTCACGGTACCAGTAATAATTAGGTGATTTTAGTTGTTTACACTATTTCGAAATATATTTAATGTTTTCTCCATTAACTAGAAAAAACTGCCAGCACTTTTAAATTATATATATGTACTTTAAATATTTTATTCTCTGTTCATGAAGTAGCAAGGTTCATGTATGTTAAGACCTGATTCAAATAGCTTATTCTGTTGTATAGTACAATTTCACTAGTTTATTATTTTAAATGAATTTGTATACATATACCTACATATTATGTTAAGCCGAATACAATTCTTAAATCTTTTTTGTCGACTTTTATTCCAATGAAAGCGTACCTAATTAGAGTGACAGAACGATGCCCGCAAATTGCGAATTTCGATTTTCGTGATTAAGTATAGCCCTGTGTCTTTCTCCTACGCTTGTCATGAAAACATGACTGAGAGTTGTATCGTCCACCACATTATATCGTCGCTTTTCTAATGCCCCTCGAATTTTCACCAATACCTAGCCTATTCTTATTTTACATCATCACATCAATCCAACTAATAAGCTGATTTAATGTGCACCTGCAATTGTTGTACCTACTACGTATCTCTGTTAAATGCTATATCGGTGTCTACTAACTCTTCTCTTCCCCTTTATTTATAAACGCGCTACAAACCTCAAATAGCTAATAATCGTTTGTCCTTATCTCTCATTTTGGCTTATGTATTTGTAAGAAAGGCATAAAACATAATTTAACTAAATCAGGCCCGTAAAGTTTCATGAATAAGTGGGTTTATGTTTGCTTTAAGCCAGGTTCTCACAACTTGCCACCGAGTGTAATTTGCTCGTGGTTACACTATGTTATAAATATAAGCAGGCTCATTTGCAAGTTAACATATTAAAACTCTCTTACAGCTTTTTGCATTTCAAAATGAATCTCTTTTGCATTTGAATTAACTTACACCTATTTACCTACTACCTGGTACTAGAGCCACGCCGTCATATCTAAAATAATGATATATTTATGCACCATATGTCTTATGTCTTTATTTATTTATTTATTTTTACCTTTATTAATTATATTTACACTCATAATCTATCTTATAAGATCATATAATTCCTTCCATATTATTATTCTTTATTTTCTATTCAATTCTACTTACACCATAGGTACTAGCAATTATTCTGTCCAAATTCTAATACTTGTCGTTTACTTACACTCATAGGTACATATTTAACATAACTTTAAGCCATTTAGTTTCCGACTAACAGAAGCAAGGGATAATCTATCAAGGGTCTGCCTGAAAACCAGCGTTGTAGTTAATACGCTGCAATATTATGCTGAGGCAAGCTCCTATTTAACACTCATGAATATTTCTCCCTTAGATGTGCAACTCAATTTCTTAGTTTTTAAGTGTAAATTTAAGATTTATCTGTAAAATGTGTTACATTATTTGTTAACTCTGTCATTTCATGTGATGTTGAATACAATTGTTCTATGTCTATGTCTATGTCTATGTAAAATGTACATTAAAATTACCTATTAATATATTAATAATAATTCATTTAGATTAGATTTTTTATAATGTGTTTATACGTATTTTTTATTGTTTCTTACGTATTTTTGTATTCTACTTTTATATTCATCTTATAAATGACGTAACCTAAGAAGAAGAAAAATAAATAAATGACATTGACTATTCAATTCTTAGTTATATAAATATTTGCTTCATTATTTTGGGTTTCAAGAAGTATGTGCTACTCGCTACTTAAAATCATGATGTCTAAAATGCATACACTGGTTGATGTGACATAACAATGAAGCGCTGTAGATGTACTCTCATTGTAAACAAAATGGCGGCGTATTATAAACATGTTTTACACGGTTAACGGCCACGGCCCTTGTTGAAAACTCGTAACCATAACAAATTTCATCAATCATTTTTAACGTGCCGCTTTTAACTTGAAAATTTACCATATTTAATACTTCATAAAGGATATCATGAATGAAATTGAATTGTCTAAATCAAAATGTACCTCTAGAATTTTTCAAATACATATTATTTTGTTGGCTATTATTATTTGTATGCCTTCGAAATGTGGTGTTGGCGTCGACTTCTGCGAATACCTTGGACTGCAAAGCGTACGAACCAGTCCATTCTAGAAGAGCTACGCATAAACCGCCGGCTGTCGACCATATGTCAAGACCGCATCCTTGCATATTTTGGCCACCTCTCACGACGTTCTCCTGATAGTCTAGAAATGACGACTATGACGGGCAAAGTTGAGGGCCAGAGGACTCGCGGCAGACCACCCGCTATATAGATGGAGCGCACAAGTCACTACACCGCTGCATCTACATCTGCAGGAAGCTACACCAGCAGCACTGTCATCCCCAAAACGATGACGACTGACCTCCCCACGCGGTGGGGAGCGACCCGCCACAGTCGTCGCAGCCGAAAGGCGGGCACGGCCACTCATACCTCTCTATTAATAGAGAGGTATCGAATGATATACAGCAGCAGGAAGCCGTACATATGGCGGGTGACAGAAGCCTATGGAAGAGGCTGGTCAGCAACATTAGGACATGATGTCACGATCCTCAGCATTGAGGGAACGACTGATGATGATGATGATTATTATTATTTTGTTGTCATTATTGCATCTTTCCAGTAAATGCCAAAATATTTCACTTTTTACAGACAACCGCGTGTACAGTTTAAATTTATATGCCTATAAGAACGATTAATTATTGGAAACTGCGAGGTGACCTGTGAGGCTGATATTCAATAACTGCCCGATATTTTTTAATGACACTCACATATTATTAATTTTGTTGTAAAACATATAACATCGATGATACAAACCGTATGATGCTTTAGCAAATATTCACATGTCACGATTGGAATAAAATATAGGCGTGCGGTGCAAAGTTTTATTCTCGCCCTAAATATTCCATTGTGGCTGGGAGTAGAAATGGGACATAAATCCGAGGAGGCAACTCGCACCGATTACTCAGGCGCCGCGCGGCAGGTTTCGCCGCGCCGGCCGTCGCCCGCGCTGCATACCCCCACCATACAACTTTTATCATTTACAAAAAGTTTACACCCAAGCACTTAGAGCGCATTACGGCGATTGAGATAAATCACCCGTTTCTGATGAAACAAAAAGTCATCAAAGTTATTTATGAGCTTTAAAAAGACTGAATGCATATGTGTTTTCGTGAATAGATTCTTTCATACGATTTCTTCTTTTGTTAATGATTTCTGTGAACGGTTATGATCATGCTTCGGTCGTAAAACATGCTCATGCGCATGCGTTTCGTTGAAAGACGATAATTAATTTTATGGTGGTTACGCAGCTTCTATGATACAGTTGCTCGGGACTCCATTTACAAAATCATTATATGGTTTAACTCAGATCATTAGATTTACATATTTAGTCTTATCTCTCTCTCTCTGGTTGAATTAATTTATTCTACTGCTGTTGGATACGAAAATAAAGCTTGCTAGAACAGAGCTTGTCCAGTGATATAGCCATCTATTACTCGATCTAGGTACCCTATCAACAGCCTGTGCGCGGGGTCCGAGCTAGTGAAAAAAACACAACCTTCCACTTCTTCACTCCCGAATCTTTGGAGCTCCCTCGCAAGCTGTGGATATACATATTTGAACAGTACCTGCTGAGGAATAACAAAAGCATCTCCTACTTTGGCTTGAACAAAGTCACGCAACCCAATCTTCTTAGACACATGGAGTGTCGCTTGATTCTGATGTGTTGGCTGTGTCATTGTTTGGCGAACTCCATACGAGTTTATTTGTCTCAAGCACAACAATAGTTTTTTAGCTTCATTCACGGACTAAATACTCTATTGTGGTGCAATCCGGACGGTAAATCTCTAGAGTTAAATACGGCAATTATTCAGGGAAGGCAAGGTTTCATTGTGCCTGATGCCGCGGCGAGCCCGACCGTTCCATAGAATGCTCACTAAATTTGGATTTTCATGCCTTGTCATCCAACTGGGAGTGTTTTAATATGGTTATTATATTTTATAAGCACGTTTGGACATCGCATACTGTAATGTGCATTCTATTATTTATGCCATCTGGAGCATGAACATGTCTTCAACATTAAGCACAATAGCGGTTAAAAGTAATTCTTAACAAATGATTCGAGGATTAAATTACATTAATCTTGATTCATTTCTCGTGTTACCAATAAGCCAGCAACCTGAGCTTTCTGGTTTGAGTTTGCTAATATTAAAAATGAAAAGGCTGAGAATAGATATCGTCTTGGAGATGTTTATCGCATTAATATAATACAGCATTAAGATCACAATGGAGCGGCTCAAGAGAGACCCAATATAAGAAGCTTGGAACCCCACGTGCTTTGTTGTGAAAATAACTTTATGCTCCAAAGGGCGGGAATAGAATAAAGCAAGCACAGCTTTCAATAAAGCCAATGGTCCTTCTAAGAGATAAACTTGTGTCGCTCGTATCCTTTGTGATGATGTAATGATATTCAGCCGCAACCCCGCAGAACAAACAACTATTAGTTCTATAATTGAATTTTATTTTAGGGGCGCAAGTTCAATTGATACTTTTGATTATTTGCAATACAATGGTTAACCCTTATACAATATGCAATGCATAGTAATTCTAATTTACAATATTTTTTAGTAAGACATCTGTTTTACGCTAGTAGCTTTGTAGTATATAAAACTCTGCGCTTTAATTTCGATTATCAACTTTAGTATTCATTCTTGGACTTTAAAATGTGAATTTAGCGAGTTGATCTGAACAATGTGAGCATTTAAGGCAAAATATAAACGTTGAACGATTTAAGTTAAGCCGGGAAAGCCGTGTGACTCAGCTGAAATATGTGGCCACTGACATCACAAAGAAGCAAAAACACGCAAACGGCTGAGCGAAGTACGCAATATGTACCAAAAGGGAACCCGGCACAGCCCCGATACCATCAACATCAGCCTTATGCCATCAGACAATCGCTGCACCGCAATTACAAATAAGTTATTTACAGCACGCCCATTGGTAGATATTTTAAGCTTATCGCCATCTTTAATCTATTGATTCACTTGGCTTTATGCATTTGCTTCTAGAGCGTCTTGTTTCATCCAGTTGATATCCGTATTTGGACGGGAGTGCGGTCTGTTTTGCATTCGCACCTTTTAAGATTTATAACCCCTTTGATCTGCACTTAGTGATCAAAATTCATTAGGGTAGGATAATCCTCTTTGAAATAGTATTTTATACAATCGTGATATAATAGAGAGCTTTTCAGTCGAGTACCGTGTTTAGGCAACGAAGCTTGCTGAGTTGCCTAAGTCAGGTACGAGATTGAAAAGCTTGATTATATCACTATTGTATACAATACTTTTTCTACGAGCCAATAAAAATAATACTTTAAATTAGTAGAATCATACAAACAAACCAAACCAAAAGTATACACAGCTAAGATACGCAAGCAGCCGCGATACCTTCATATTGGTACGCGCCCCCGCCGCCGCGCCCGGCGCGTTGGTCAACGACACCTTCGCGTAACTCATGAGGCCCTGGTACTTGCTCCGCGCTAAATTCAATTTTTACACACTTGTTTTCTCGATTTTGGCCACCGTAGCCTATGGAGACTAACAAGCAAACACTAAGTGGTTTTCGTAGTCTATGGATGTTGCTATTTTAAGGGTGTCACATGCGCGTTTCTGACTTATGAACCTATTGTTTCTACTATACAACCTAAAATAAATAATTAATTTGAGCTATGGTTTTGTTTCGTCCTGTTGATCGCGGAGAGCTGTGATTGGTCAATTTCATTATAGTTGACTAAACTGTATCGTAATGAATATTATAGTTGAGTTGGGAGCCCGCACATTAAAAATACCCAATTGAAGTTTGGTATAAGAAATCTTAATTCAAGAATTATAGTCGACGAGTAGAAAAAGTCATTTATTCACATCATTGATTGATTCATTTAATCGGCTCGTCGACATCAACGGTGTTTGCGTGACTTTATGTGCAGGTGCAAACATCTTAATCCAGTGCATGTGAAGTTTTATAAATGTTTGTTCTATTTATTTATTTACTTTATTCTACTTAAGTAAGTATGTCATTTTTATTATAATTTATATCATTATGCAGTTCGGTCATATGAGAAAGCGTGATGAGATTCTGACATTTAGGTAACATTCGGAACCATAAATCTTTGCAAGCGTTTTGTTTATTGGCGGTAGGTGTGGACGTGATCCAAAGCAAGGCGCTAATGGACAAAAATCGAAGCGTGGCTGGTATGAAAAGATCGAATTTATTACTTCATAAGTCATGAGGGTTAAGTAATAATCGTCGACAATGGGCAATAAAGACATTATAGGCAGTAAAGTTCGATCCTCTTGCACGATGTGGCTCGGAAGTCCACGCATCCTACATTTTACTACTCATGAAATCAAAACTTATTTTGTTTATTCGGTTTCGGATTACAATAGTATATAGTTTATCGCATAAAATGAATATGGTTGGCAACGTAACGACATTATTTTGTTTAATTTATTGTTACATTTATGGATGTTCAATAGCTGTTGAGAAGCTATGAAGATAATAAAATTTGTAAGAATGACAGTCTAAAAAGTCTTTTATGTTAAGGAATTCGAGATGAAGATTCAGTACTGAGATTGTAAAGCAAACATCGGAATATTTTTACTTCATGAAATAGGTGTAACAGTCTTTCCTTTCGCCGTTGTCTTGAGTATTCGTTATATTAATATTTTAAAAACAGCAATGCTTTCAAAAAGACTTTGACAATAGCTTTACTTTTGAAAAGTTATATAGTATTATGCTAACTGAATCACCGATAAATAATATATTATTCTCTTGTTTATGGTATGGGTTTTTAACTGTCCATCTTTTCATAAATTGCGTAGTTACCTAGATATCAATTAATTAATTACAAATACGAATCAATAATATAAATGGATACTTTATATAAATAATAAGAAACAATAACTCGAAAGTAAATTATATTTCATTAAAAATATAAATTCTCCACCGTCCTCCTTCTGAAGTAACATGTCGAGAGTAATTTAAAACCAGTTTGTAGGCCATTTGGTTAACAAGAAGATTACTTACAGCTATCATCGAATGTTGCTCAAAATTATTAGAAACTTGTCCCGTAGCGTATCGTCTCAAATTAACGTAAATTATTTACTGTCAAGAAAATTTCATAACATTTATAGCGATATATCGATATTCAATAAGTTTTAATGACTTCTGCTATGGACGTTAACTGAGTAGTCTCAGATTTTATATTATAATAAATATTTTTGATTTCGTGATAAATGCCTTCATATTCATAGTGCAATAATAATATCAATTGTATCTCATTAATTTCATCTCAGAGAGATTTTAAGAGACAAATGTCTAAGAAAAAAAGGTTTTTTAGTACGAAATACGTACATACTTAAAAATATTATACATATGTTGTTTGACAAAAAGTATGCATTAGCAGTCAATGCTCTCCTAAAAATACTTTTTAGAAGAAACCGTATCATTTTTCCAGCCTTTTGTAGGCTAAATAGAGAATTAATATCCCCAAATATAAATGACTTATGTTTTGAAATTTACTGGTCATATTCTTAGGTAGAAGAACTTAAAAGAATGAACAAAAAGTTAGATATTTTGATCACAATAAAAAGAAGGAAAATATCATATTTTGGACACATACAGAAATGAGATGACAAATAATATACTACAACTAATATTCGAAGGTAAAATTGACGGCAAGAGAGAAAGGGGAAGAAGGAATCACCTGGCTTGACAACATAAAAAAAATGGACGAACATGGATAACGCAGCCACGCTGGCAAGAATGGCTAAGAATGCAGCAGGCAGGAGAGAGATGGCAAAGGTGGTCGCCGACGTCCGTTAGGGTATGGCAAATAAAGAAGAAGAAGATATTCTTGGGTAGAGCGATTAGTTTTGTAGACACTACTATCATCAATTGTGTTTGCTGCAAATTGATAAACAGTCAACGAGTCAACTCAAACAACGGAACTTGGGGAACACCATGAATCTAAACAATAATGTTCGAGCACACAACAGAGGGTTGCGTTACAATATCTGTTATTCACAACACTTAACAGTTTATCTCAGATGAACCAGTATTAAATATGATCTTGTCATACTCGTAGTTGTTACGAATGACAAGATCACATGGATATTGGTTAGTTTGAAGCGAGTGTTCGTTAAGTCTTAGGAAAACAGGGCAGGGAAGATAATCTCGCCGGCTGTCGGCGAATGTTTAAAATAAACACAAGCCGTGGTCTCCTATGATAACAACAATGTTTTGATAGTCCGTCCGCTGGACGTTACTTCCTCGTAAACTGTGCCCTGTCGCGGCCAACAGTTGTTATGTAATAAAGTTAAAAAGAAATTGTTGCAATAAATTAAATTTTTGGTTCCTTATTTTGTTACAGTGCTAATATAAAAAAAAATAGTGTACTAGGTAATATGTACTCAAAATTCTTATCTATGGGGCAATTCTCTGAACATGCTTCGCTACAATGGCTGAGGGTGTACCAGTAGTGACATGTATTGCAACACATCAAATTCATTTATTCCGTGATAAAACACATACATACCTTAGATATTACATGTCATTTCACAAGTAGTTAGGTATACCCTTGTTGAAAGTGGGTACAGATATCGTCAAACGTATTATTCATTATTTTGATAGGTATCTACTATGTATATGAAAAGAACTTGTTAAAACAGACCAAAGCAAAGATGAAAACCCTATTTGACCGTACTGTCGATACCGTTAAACAGAGTGAATAACATCATAAGCTTTCACCAGCTCAATGTTTGTCATGACAACAAAATTATGATCATAAAATTTATAGAAACATACACAAACACAATTGTATGTATATACACATACATATGATATAATACGTTAGACAGACTCCAGTTGCAATTAATATTCCAATATGCAACGGAACACGCATAGAAACAGATACTATTTGGTCAAGACCAAAACCTCATTTAACGGCACACGGCGGCATAGTTAAACAACAGATAAAATCACAAGCTCACACCAGCTTAATGTTTGTCATGCCAACATAAAATTACACTTTCCCAGTCGGCTGTTTTGATTACTGCCGCCGTCTGTTTGACCGGGGACAAGGCGGGCGTCGGAATGTACGCTGTCATAGCCGGTTTAAATCCTTCCAATGATTAGCCGAAATCCAGTCACGATTACACAGTTATTGACAGAGATCGGCCCGGAATTGAATACGGTTCGTCGGATCTATTAATGCGTGCGATATTCATCGTTTTGTGATCTTGCGCGGGTAGATAATGAGACTGACTGATAAAAATTGAGTACAATAGCGAATAGCCCACAATCAAGCAGCTTTCAGATTATTTTTTACTTGTTAAGAAACGTGTTTTTTGTGACGGTCGATTTTGTATTTAAAATGGGTATGTTTACTTATTAATACAGCACTTTGTAGCATATCTCACACATATTTTTTTATGTTCAAGAATACTTTCATTTAACTTACCTACCTATTTATAAAGCGTCAAGTTTTCCCCAGTAAAATATCAGTAATAGGGTTTACAAACGAAATTTAAATTTATCTTACCATTTTAGTTATTGGAATCATTCAACAATCAGTTATTTTTATATAGTGTGGGTAGATTCAAAATAAAATTTAACAATTATAAAAGCAGCTCCACCACAGACCGAAGCTTAATCCTCAGTAAATTAATTCTTTACGATAGCGATAGTTGGACCTGTTGCCGCTATTGTAAACGTGAATTATAATACAGCGGATACTCATGCATTTTCATTAGATACGCCATAATGCAATCAAAATAATAAATGAAGGAAACGATACTACAAGTTACGGCTAACACGAGGGAGTTCGACATAAATCAGGTGAACGATATATTCCGACAAACGACAGAAGCTTTTTAGTCATTTCAAAGTTATATTGAAGCCATTCTCCAAGGCATACCGTGCAACAATTGCACCAATTATATGTCAAACGCAAAGAAAGAAAGTAGGCTTTATTACCAGAGGCGAAAAAAGCTGCTGATATTCTGTTTAATGAACTTACACTTAGCAAACAGTAAGTAATAAGACGCAAATTTCCTCAGAATTTAGTGCATAATTCATTTTGTAAGCGACGTAAATATTCTCTTACCTGCTTGTTTGTTGTGAGGAGAAAAGGGGCCGTCGGCGGGCATAGAATCTTTTTTTACATTGAATTTTATGTGTGGGAATTTTAATATGGGACCGAAACGGCACGTTCTGCTCACAGATGGGCCGCGCGCAGTTGGTTTAGATACTTTGCGAAACACGTGTCGCTTTTAGTCATAAACTTTTATACTTCTTAAAAGAATATTCTTAGAACATTTCAAAAAACATCTTGCTGTCAGCTGCGGATCAGTTAGCTATTGTTTTACCGAGGCAACAGCTTGTATCTTTCATTAAGTTACTAACAGATGATTGATGAAAGTAACATTACAGTGAAGTATGTTTATCGCAGTAATCGATAGTTTCTCCGCTATCAATTTAACCAGGAGATAGCGTCGGCTCACACACGCTGTTTCACGGCGGGGCGGTACAAAAGCGCAGCGTCATCCATCTCATATTTTTCGAGCCTGGACTTCAACGGGATCTACTCGAAAAGTTCAAAATAAACACGAGTTCTACGAAATCTGTCAGCAGCGGTAGCTATTGGCCCCATCACGGATCATAAAATCCAGTTTGATTTATGATAGCGGTGGAATCGTATTCAGCATCTGGTTTTTTTTTTTCATCAACACCTTTTAAAAAAATGGGGCGCAGACGCAGAGTTCAGCAATCGTAATCTTAGCAACATTTTATTACGCACAGCATTTAATTAATGAATGAATCGTTTTAATTTCCGTTCATAATCGACTAATAAGAAGTAATGTTTAAAGCAGCTGGAATTCCCGCAAGAAATCCGTCGGACGGTGCGCAGCGGGACGCCTCGACAATGGCAACCAAATTAAAAGGAACCGTAAACGTTTGGACTTGAGCCTCGCTAAAATTTATTGCTCCAAGCTTTTTTCTCTTGTTTTGCTTGCTAATGAGATTCGAATGTTGCAGCTGTATTATTTGAGATTGCTGGCGTTGATTAAAAAAATCTGAGCAAGTTACTGCGCACAATTCTGTGCCGAATAAGTTTCGCCGGGACCCAAAAGTTTTAGGAATACTTTTTTATTCAATTTCGTTCGACAACGCAAGCTGATTAGAACCATTTCGACATGTCTGGAAACCGAGCAAGCTACCCGAAATCCAATAGCTTTCTTTCAATACACATATTGAAATTCGCAAGTGAATTGTAGAGCATCTTATTGCAAGCGATACGATGCTGAGCGGGCCGGGGCGGGGTCCCGATTTGATATCTGGTGCGGTGCAATAAGGCTGCTATTGATTCGATGCTGGTCAGGCTACGCGGGTGGTCCTAGACAATGTTGTCGAAGCGAAGCGGGAATGCAAATTTCACCAGTGTTTCTGGTCAGGTGTTGTTGAACTCTCGGGCAATTAGCCGGGGGACTTGCAGGATGTAAACCGTTAAAATCGACTATGAAACGACTTTGAGTATAATCAATCATGTTCAATAACGATTCGAGCGTGACTATTATTAATTTATTTTAAACATTATTTATTTATATTAATGAGCACGATATTACAGTTCGTAGCCTTGTTTTGTTTAACCATCTTTATCAAATAACTTATACGTTAATATGGTCACATTGAGGAAAGTAATGTAATCGTGATTCATTGAACTTGTATCCATAGCTACAGGATACCGATCAAAGTGTTCCTAATAAAGCAAAAAATGGAAAGAGCCGGTGATGCAACACGAACCGAGTGCAGCAAACTAGATCCGTGGAATAAAGAGCCGCTTTGAAACCCTGACGAACGGAGCTAAGTAGGGACAAAGGGACAATGGTGAAAGAGCATAAGTACCGGAGCGTGGCGATCCAGTGCCAGTTTCCGGCAACGTGGGAACGCCTTTTTATTGCCATCGATAATTTCTCTGCTCACTGTTATTCGATACTCGAATCTTCGCCATTACCTGCCATAAAGGGTATATGTGATTGGGATCTCAGGTAATTATTCGCAGAACTCACGGGTTTATTGCTTTAAATCATGATTAGCCAATCTACAAAAGCTATAAAGCCCTTTAGGATTTCAATTAGCAGCTTTTAATAGTGGTATTATAAATAAATTATATTATTACGATGCTCATTTTAATCCGTGAAGTCATTATAAGATTTTAATTAACTATTAGTTACCATAGGCAGTTACGTAGGTACGACGAGAAGATTATCAGACTAAGAATTTGCCCGCAACTGCCTTCGCTTCTTATATAAGTAGGTATTAATTTGGGAATAAAGAATAAAACGAAGACGACACAACTTTAAAGAAAGTATCCCAGAATAAATTGTAATATCCGAATATAATATATAATAATGAAGGTTATTATAAGCTGTCTGTTTACCAAATTTCACCCATATCAGTAACTATGTTTCACACAAATATCAAAACATACCACATTTTACATTTGTAAATTTATAAGTAGGATAATAAACAGTAATGATAAAAGTTGACTAGATCTCAGAAAACCCGAGCGCGTAAAATCAACTCCGACACCCAGCACACTTTCCTAACAATAGTTCATCAAATGGTATCGTGAACCGACACGTCATTTCACGGCCCATCGGCTGTTGGTCTATTTAGCACTTCTATTTCCTTCAGACGTCGACGAACACCCGATCTCCAATTACGCGTTTCATTTTGCCATGGCTTATTAGTTTCCCCCTGACGTATGTAGAGTTACAGTAATTACATAGAGTGAGTTGAGTGAGAGAGTTTACCTACTCAAGCGGAACTATACAAGGGGATTTCTCTTGATCCGAAATCATTCGGGCTCCGCTATTTGTCTTTTTGTTATCTGTTTTACTAGGAACTCATTTAAAAATCGTTCGCAGTGCTCTTTGATTGTTTTACTCCGTTTGTCCGAACGAAAGCAAACATTGCTTGATCAAATACATGCCCGGCCGAGTTCATCGCATGTTTTTCCTTTTTCTACACCATTGGCTGAAGCTATTAGATAAGCGTACCTATCAGACAGAACTAACAAGTAAGGGAGACTCTTGCCAAATACCTACGTGGCGGTGGAAGCGCATTTCAGTCAGGGAACCAATGATTTATTGGTTAAAGTTGCGCCATTTCTCATCACACCATTCGTTACTTCAATAAAAAGAACGTCTCCCGAATTATTTATCGGAATAAGTATGAAACGATTTTTATTACGGTGTCTATTTTAAAGTGCACTCTGTCAAATGGCTGTTACCTACAACTATAAATAAATAATAACTTTTGATTTATGATATCCTTCCAAAAGCGATTTTACTTTTTGAGAGCAATGAAATGGTTTTTTATTATTATGACAACTGCTAGATGAAGCTTTATAGGGTGCGCTTCAGGGGATTTTTTTCCACTTTGTCATGTTTTATTACTACCTTTTACTATAATTATGTAATTAACAATTAACGAAATATGAACAACAGACAACTAAACATAGTATCCATTGTAGGTACCTAGATACCTATGGGTACCTATCTATTAATAACAATCATAGATAAAATCGTTGTTGATTATTATTGACAAGCGATCATATCAGAAACAAGGTACCTATTGTAATTGATATTGGTCACGCTCTCTTGCTCTACCTATGTTTAAAAAAATCTGCCTCAAGTTAAATTATACTATAATGTTCTGATATAAGTAACCTCATGTAACCATCCAGAACTCTTCTTAATATGTGCAAATCATGCAACACTATACCATTGGTACTTCTATGCAGAGGGAGTCAGGAAATCACCCGATTGTATCTAAGTACAGGGTACCTAATGGTAAGGTAGAGTTACATGTTCACCACCTAAATAGGGAAAGTGCACCAACGGATGACCACAGTGGCCCCACTTGTAGTCAAGTGTAGGTGCATAATTTACCTTATGAACGCGATGCAAATGCATAAATTATCACATATAAATAAGAAAAGGTGATTTAAGTCAACCATTTCGAACCAATTTAAGAATTGCCGCTCGGAACAAAAATTACTTAATGCAAAGGTTATTTCATGGCAGTTGTGGTTTTCTACCTATGATACCTGTATCGTAGTGCGCGGAGCAACCTGTTGGAATTCCATTATACTTACTTACAACATAATGAACAAAACAAATTTTGTTCAGCAGATAGAAAAATACAAAATCTATATATATAAACGTGAAAGACCTGACTGACTGACTGACTGACTGACTTAAATCAACGCACAGCCCAAACCGCTGGGACTAGAAAGTCCAAATTTGGCAACTAGATTCCTTATAAGGTCTAGGGGTCCACTAAGAAAGGATTTTTCAAAATTCATCCCCTAAGGGGGTTAAAAAGGGTATGAAAGTTTGTATGGGGTTCAAGTTTTATTTTAAGCTAGGAATATGAAACTTCGTAAAAAGATATATTATTAAAATCCAAGAAAACTCATTTCAGCTTTTTTGAAAATTCATCCCCTAAGGTGGTGAAAAAGGAGTTGAAAGTTTGTATGGATATCAATCATTTTTTCGAGTGGTGGACTTGAATCTTTGTATTTAGGGATATTATTAGAAGATAGGAAAAGTAATTTCAGAGTTTTGTAAAATTCATCCCCTAACAGGGTTAAAAAGGGGTTGAAAATTTGAATCCATTACAAATGCTTTGAAACTTCTTAGAAAGGCATAATAGCCGATTAGAATAAAAAGTAATTGCAACATTTTTGGAAATTCAACCCCTAAAGGGGTTAAAAAGGTGGTGAGAAAGGGGTTGAAAGTTTGTATGGAGATCAGATATTTTGTGAGTGCGGTGTACCTATTATTAGAACACAAGTAAAGTAATTTCAGCAACCAACATCAAAATCCACTTGACTTAAAACTTCATACAACTTGCTAATAAAGAAAAGTAATTTCAACATTGCTTGGTTATGAAAATTATAGGTACTAAAGATGTAAAATGTTGAAGATAAGATTCCACGCGGACGAAGTCGCGGGCAACAGCTAGTACTTAATAAACACGATAAATACCTTTTGAAAATGTTGTCATAAACAGTCTAATTAGCTGTTCCTTCCACAGAGACCCAAAGTTTGAACTTTCTGACTTGGCACATCAATTTGTGGGTTGAACCGTGAACGCAATTAACTTGTCAACAAACCAAAATTACGGGATCGCGGCACGTAATCACGATACTTTATGTCACTTCATAACTTCACTGTAACCGAGTTACAAACTTAAAACACATCACAAAAGTGTCAATTGGCGCACTTAACGAAACTTAGTCGGGCAGGCTGAAAAAGCTCTTACAAGTCTTAGTTTAACACAAGTTTGTTATTGGTCGCATAACGACGCGACGGGGCAAACCGGTTATCGTTTACGAGTGCTCGAAGCTAGTGGCGGGGCGCGAGGCGGCGTGAGGTCGCCGTGGCCGCGCGGGGCTCTCTGGCTACAGACGAGAAGCCGTGGCGGGCGAGGGGGCCGAGAGACGAAAATGGCTTCACAAGTTAATTTTTTTCTCTTTCCTCCTTTAATATTCCGCATATGCCGTGCGCGGCGGCCGGTGCACGCGCATGCGTCCTACCCCCGACGTAGGGGTTGTAGTGTAACGCGATGCACTTTACATAACTTATTGGGCTAAATCGAAGCCACTGTTTAATAAATACCCTGCCGGTGTCGGGTTTGTGCGAAGCTTCCTCTGTGCTCACTTTTGCAGCATTAACCCGCGACGAGCCTTTAAGCTTGCTGAAACTCCAACCATTAATCAAATTTACAAAACATTGTAATGAACTTATGAAACAATATAGACTACTTACTCATAAACAATCCATGTGGGTTACAAAATGCCTCGTGCATAAAATTACACTTGTGCAATAGATACATTGTTAAATAAGACGCAAAAAAGCTACTTAATTGAATAATGTACATATAAAACCTAACCTGTCTTATGTACAATAAAGTGTTTACATACATACATACATAAGAAGATAATTATGTTTTCACCACACCATCTCGGAAAGGCTTACTTTTGCATTTTATTCACATGTGAGGCAAAGTAATCAAATGCAAATTTTGAGTTGTTTTCTTATGTTTACTGGTAGAATTGACTTTTAAATGATAATTTTGGATGATACATATTTAATAACATTCATTTGAATTTGATTTGGTTTCATTTTGTTTGATATTTTACATTTAATATTTCCTTCAGGTTGGTGTGGTGAAAAATTTTGTGTTTCACTCGGGGGCGAATTTTGTTTAACCCTCGTGCTTTGAAACCCTCGCAACGCTCAAGATTCCATTTCTCGAACCACTCGCTACGCTCGTGGTTCAATTTTGGAATCTTTCGCTTGCTCGGGTATCAATATTAGCACGAGCGGTTAAACAACAACTTTGCCCCCTTGTAAAACAAATAACTATTGTCTAACACATAAAGTAATAGCAAATTAGGTACCTCCTATAAAATTTTACAAAACCAGATATTATAATAAAACGACAAATAGGTTCGTAATTTTATTGACAGTGAAGGAAATAGTAGGTAGATTGTATCACAAGGGAGCAAATAAATTTGCTACCATGTGACACATACTACTTTTCACATCACCTATGAGAAAAAAAGTGTCCTAGGCCAGAAAAGTAGCACTTTGATCACTCCTAGCTCCTAGAATAAAAAGCCCTTTTTCCAATAGGTGATGTGAAAATATTAATTTCCCATCAAGAACGTAATTAGAAATTCAGAATGAGTAATACCTATTTGAAATATGTCCATCCATAGTTATATGTTTACTTATATTATAAAACTAATGGATTTAAAGAAACTTAACCACCCACATGCCAGAAATATATTACATACGTACCTATCTACAAGGAACTCACACAATTAGTAAAAACTATATCATTTCCAAATGTCGCTGCCTTTCATCAAAGAATCGTAAAAATTTTACTGTCGGCTTTAATTTGGGAAGGACTCTCTAATTAGCAGCTCTGGAGCTTTGATATGGAAAGACGGATGGGGCTCGGTTTATGGTCCGAAGTAAACATGAAGGTGTGAATTGTCATCATTAAACTTGGTATTAATGTAACATTCCGAAAATTATAGTGGCTCATAATCTCATTAACTTGGCATATCAACTAGTTCTTGGTGAACATAATATTCTTCTTCTTCCTCGCATTATCCCGGCAGTTTGTTACGGCTCATGGGAGCCTGGGATCCGTTTGACAACTAATCCCAAGAATTGACGTGGCACTAGTTTTACGAAAGCGACTGCCATCTGACCTTCCAACTCAGAGGGGAAACTAAATGCCTTAATGGGATTAGTCCGGTTTTCTCATAAATCGTACAAAATATTATAAACGTAGGTTTGTTTTGCCGTTTTATTTTTGCATTAAGATCCAATATTTTTATTAATTTTATAGCAAATGTTTGGTTACAAAACCAAAATTAGAGTAACACATATGTAAAAAGTCAAATCAATATGACTAAAATTAGATTTAACCAAAGCGTTAGGGAAAACTAGTTTTATAAAGGGCCTTGTGGAGCCCCCGAGCCCCCCTACCCACGGACCTAGTGTCTCGATGCCAAAGGCCAAATTCGTAGCGTGCACCGAGACAACTATATTTGTAAGTGTTAAGCTGAACGTTAAAAATGTGTATCAGAGAGAACTTGTGATTTAATCCGTGACTATAATTATACACAAACAATTAAGCTTAATGAAACAATGAACGAGATTCTGGAGATAATAAGCTATGCAAACTATGCACGCAACTGCATACAAATTGCCTGGTAAAGCTCCGCGTAAAATGATAAAAGTTTTCTTTGTGAGAAATCTAATAAATATTGTTACATTTCATTCCTAATTAAAAACTTATACGTTTCAAACTTGTTTTAGTTCCAATTGTAACCGAACATATGAGAAATAAAAAATGTATGCATAAATAGTAGATTGTTATCCAAGGCATGAAAGGCACCTATTTCTGACGAGATATTTGGCGGTCGAATGGAGCGAGATCACCAATACTTCGAGTCAGAAATGGGCGCTTTCACCCGAGTTAAGCACTCTACTTTTCATTCCGAATACAAGGACAGTAAATTGCAATTGGATGAATAGAAAATACGCCAAATTAATGAAACACCTCTACACGGTGGCTAAAAATAACTGTATTCCTTTAGCCAAGGAGGTTTCGGGATCATACAGAGCAACTTTTACTATGGGACCAACCCCGAAATTGCGATAAAATATTTACCCTCCCATAGAAAATGAACCAGCCAAAATTTAAGAAACTGCCAAAGTTTTTTCGCGCTTTCGGGGTTGATCCCATAGTAAAAGTTGCTCAGTATAATCCCAAAACCTCCCTGGCAACGGGAATGCAGTTATTTTTTAGACAACCTGTATAAACGTAGAACAGTCCGGCAGACATACGGATTCATTTATGTCCAGATATAGGATTCTATGGGGCAGAATTTATTGACAGCTAGGGAGTTCCTATATCAATGAATTCAATTATCGATACATTTCCCTAATACTAGTGATCGTCTCCAGTTTCGTTTGTAAATGTATATTATTTGTAGTATTATTTGGGGGTCGATGACAAAGTTTATACAAAGCCTATTTTATATGACCTCTAGGTTAAAAAAAATACTATAAGTGAAGTTTCAAAAATCCCTTTAAAATATATAAAGAAAAAGAGAATTTAGTTATTATTTCGTTTCATGTTAATACTTTGAATAAAATTATATTTTTACAAACAAAACTTGGTGCGATCACTAGTACATGAGAGAAGCATGGATAGCTGAGTTTATCGATATAGGAACTCCCTAGCTGTCAATAAATTCTGCCCCATAGAATCCTATCGGCCCAATTCGAACTTTAAGATACGTCAGTTAATAAATAGATCTAGAAAAGATAGTGTCACACAAGTGTCAAAAGTGACGTTTTTGTTTGAAGAAACGTCGCTTTTGACACTTGTTTGACACTGACATATCTAATCCATATCGTTTCCATATCTATTATTTGACGTATCTTAAATTTCGAATATGGCTGTAAGTCTGTTTATGTCCAAGCTGAACCAGATCCGCTTAGCTCACCCTTTCGCACTCGCTCGGTAAATTATTTTAAGAAAATCGCCTCATCAGATCTCGTCTCTTGGGCATAAAAACGTTGCCACTTTCCAAAAGCTTTCAATTCTTGAATAAAAAATTATTTCTACGAAAGCGAACAATCTAAATAATTTATTACATAGCCTCCCATTAGCACGGCTATTACATTATTTTCGGAAGCTTAGAGACTGAAGGGTCTGATTTTAAAATCAAATCATGAAGTAAATTTATAAAATGTTTTGACGTTTTATTACGTTGCTATCAATTTAACAGAATTTGAAAAAGAAGAAGCCTATAAAATTGTATCTACGGTGATGACTTTAATATTTGGTAGATATTATTATGTTAGTTCATAAGTAGAAAGATTTTCTTTGCGGTACATGGAATTTAGACGCTATAGATAGACCTTCAGAGAGATAGTCTTTTGCACAATCAACTCACGAGTTCAACTTTCATTAGAATTAAATACTTAGTCTACCAGTTAGCGCTATGCATTTTCCGGTGACTATTTAAATGCTAAATATCGTCTCAATATAAAGCTCAATATAAAGCTACTGTATATTATTCATATTAAGTAACAGTGGTGATATGTCATTGAAACGCATACGAATTTAGGAAGAATAAAAAACATATTATTACCTGTATGAGGCTACTCTTCTACTTTTCTTCAAAACTGGCGAGAAAGTTTAATTTTATCCACAAGAGAGCCAAAGTTAGATCAAAACTTGGAGTCGTTTCATCATGTGTTGGCTGGTGGAAAAAAAAAAGGATAAGTGATGAAGAGGCCTACATGTGATAGGCAGCCAAAAAAAAGGATAAAATAAGTCCGATGTCGAAAAGATCGGCTCTCCACAAAGGCGGACCACAATTTCAAATTCATAGCACCGACGATTAAAAGTCAAAACAAGTAAAAATGGCTAACAGTCTCGATAAAGGACGAAAGTATGCAAAGTGCTCAGTACAGACGACGGACGGCCGACGGCACACGTGGGAACTGTATGCAAATCGCGCCGGGTTTTGGACGAGTATCCGACCAAATGAAGAAGGTAACATGAATGTACGGGCTCTAAACATGCGTCATACGTTTTATGATCCGCAATGGCTCCTAGGCCAAAAACCAATCCCAAATGAGGTTATTTAGTACGTTCGCAAAGAAAACGCTTTATGTATGTGACGGTATGGATGGCTTAAAAAGTTTCCGATATTACAGGGATAATTTGCATCTCACAACTAAACTGCGGAATGAACTGTCGCCTGCGATATTTCCGGACCGATACAACCTTCAAACCTTCAAGAAAGAGCGTACTCCCATCTTAAAGGCCGGCAACGCTCTTACAACCCCCCTAGTGTTGCGGTTGTCCATGGGCGGCGGAAATCGCTTACCCGTCGCTTATCCGTCTGCTCGTTTGCCTATACCTATCATAAAAAAAGATAAATCTGATTATCATTAATTTGTCTTAAATTTAAAAATTAAATTCATACTGTACAACAGTACTAATTTCAATGACAAATAGTTGTCACAAATTGATTCCACATTACATTAAAGCAGCGGTCGGGAACCTGCGGCCCGCGGGCCGCATGCGGCTCGTGAACCTGTCACTTGCGGCCCGAGTGCCGCCTTGGCTATTTTGTATGTAATAGTGACAAACGACAATGTCTCATAAAGTCATAAATATTAACAAAGTACGGCCCGCGTCACCTCCGTTAACTACTATGTGGCCCTTGGCTGCTAAAAGGTTGCAGTAAAGGACGGAAATCGTATTATTGTATTGAAGTGCTAAAGCATAGTTTTGATGCATTTGCCGCGGTGCCGTGATGGCCGGCTCGCGTGTCGCGCCCCGATAACGAACCCGAAGCGCAGCGCCGCTATTCCGATCTAAACCTATTCATAATCATAATACTTAAAACGCCTATTAAAATGTATCTTTCTCACAAACAGAAATGGCAAAATAACGGAAAAGGACAAACTCATTTCAATGGCATTTCAGGTTTGGTAGACAAGAAGAGTAAACCATAGAAATACACAGTCAAAAGGCACACTGTTATTGGTTTAAGGGTTCATACCATTAACTGCATATAGTAAATACTACCATTAGATATGGCTAAGGTGACAATCGTATAGCTTTAAAATTGCATGGATATAATATGTCCATTCATAATAATTATTATGAATTTACACTGAGAAAAGAAATCGTTTAAAACAATTAACGTTTAATGCTTTAAACGGTTCCATATGAGCCTATCGAACCAAGCAGCAAAGTTTACTGTCCGTACGTTACGTACGTACGTACGTACATTAATTGATATAGTATAGATAGCAGTTAATCTTAATGAAATCACTTTAATGTGTGCTCGATAGATCATATTTTTTTCAGTGTAAATAATTCATGTAGGTGGTACTTTAGCATAGACGAGCGTTCGATGGGCTATTGGAATACGGGGCCAGTACAGTCGCCATCAGATATATCGGAGTGGCCAAGGTGTTCACAATATCGGAACATGCACTCTATAACCCTGACAATAAAGGCGTGCTCAGATATTTGTGAGCACCTTGGCCGCTCCGATATATCTGATGGCGACTGTACAAACTGCCTGCGCTGAGTAAGTAGCTGAGAAAACAAAAGTTTACATGGAAAGGTACGTAAATATTCTAGGAATTTTAATAATGTGAGTGAACTTAGAAAGTGTGATTTAGCCATTTCCTATTTAATTAGAAAAGTGCAATGTCAGTTTTGATATATCAATTATTTATGTTTGTTTCAGGTATTTTTTGAAGCATTGATAAGGTAAGTAAATCAAAATATGTATATAATTAATTAGGTATTACTAAGAAAAGCTGTATTCTAGTTCTACCACTCTTTTAATTTAGATTTTTAAACCTCATTATGCAGTAAGATACTATTTACAAAGGTATCCTACTGTATAATGGTACACAAAGTTATAAATAAAAATTTTCTTATTGAAATTATGTCATTAAGTTATCATATGCGCTTGCATTTCGGTCGTATTTACTTGTTCGTATGTACATATGTAGGCGAAATGCATAGTATCATTTTGATGCCAAATGTAAGTTTGAACTGGCCTCCTACTATCTTCACAAAAAATCACTTTGAACTTCGAACGATTCATGAGATAAAGTCCTCCAACAAACGAGAAGACAGACGGACAGACAGGCAGATGCTTCGAAATAGGTACAGGCACTTGACAGGTAGGAAACCCTAAAAAACTAAACTCTTTTGAAGTAATATTCGTCAGCTGTTATTTTGGGATAAAAATATTTAACAAAAAGTTGCACCGTTGCGCTTAACAAGCACCAGTCTCCATAAAGGTCCCGCCCGATGACTGCGCTCCTTGTTGATATTCACCGACACCCCGCTATCACAGATTACATAAGTTAACAGATACGCTACCTAACAAAATTTACCGATCAGCAGTGGCTACGCCAATGACGTTCCTTGTTGACGTTCACTGATACCTCACCATCACAGACTATAATAGTAACTCTATGAGCTGTAGACTGTACTTTCTTCGTTCAGTAATTATCACAGCGGACTCACAATGGTCTTAAGCGTCTTATTTATAGGCAATTGTGGCCTTTTTAGTTAAAACCTTAATAGAAAGAAACGCTCTACCCTTCATGTTTTATAAGTTTTATAACAAAGACCCTGTCATTTTTATCAATGGGCTCTCAATATCTTTTTATATGCATTCAATTTACAACAAGATTTTGCCCCCAAACACACACCCTCCATTTGTAGACTCGCTGTAAATTCCGAAGTTTAAGAAATGCGCGTTATTTAGTATTGTCACAAATATAGCTTGTTTTCTATTAAAAATAGTAATATTTACTATATTTCTTATACATTTGGCTAAGCGCCACTTGCACCATCCCACTAACTTGGGGTTAACCCGTTAATTAGTTAAAACAGTGTCAAATTGTACTGGTAACCATGGTCACTCCAGGTTTAACCGGTTAACCCCGGGTTGGTGGGATGGTGCAAGATTTGCACTTACTTAGTGGCGCTAAATAAACTAATTTGTATTAAAATATTTTTTTAGGCAAATATACCTATGGATGCTAAGTTGGTTAGTTTGTGGCAAAAACATATGTAACTTCGTATAAGATGAATAAAGTCTAAGGAAATAACTAACGTGCCTCGGAAATCAAGAAAATGTCATTCTCGGAGAGATGCCACACACACCTTTTGCCTATACTCGGCTAGATGGCGTGACGACACCGTTTCATATTGAACAATTTTAACACATAGATATCAGTGAATGAACATGAATCAAAATGATATAAAAATAATAAAATCATTTATCCATATACGAGCATAATTTTTTTTTTGATAATTTTATACGTTTTCATTTTGAGTTTTAGTCGTGTGTCGATAGATGGCAGTAAATTTACTGTGACTACAAAATTTACAATGACAGGACCCCTCAGGTTTGTGGGTAATCTATGCCGCCACGCCACGCCACTCGGTTCGTGCGACGTTGGCTGAATTGCTTTATTGCCGCCATCCACACCTAAATATTAAAGTGCCAGGTCTGTGACTCGTCTCGGTTTGTTTATGGAAATGCTACACTTTTGCTCTTACATTATACGAGTATGAATGGAGGAAAGTAAGAAAGGAGATGTTTATATTGGACAAGCAATAAACAGTTACATCATTATGTCGATAACGCAAACGAAAAATATATTACACTAAAAATAGTATGAAAACTCGTCTGATTGTATAAAAATGTTTTGTATAGATTGTATTTAATGCCCCCAAAGGCGAAATGTTTTAGGTAATATGGACAAAACTATTACAAGTATATAAAATTAAAATTTTCTGATTTACTTACTAAACTTCCATACTATACGAAAAGCAAAAACGAAATTTGTATAAGCGAACAACTCCAACATGGCACCTACCTACGTAACTATATTTTCGACATAACTAAAAGACAATTAAATCACACTAGGTCAATAAAAGTCTAGATCAGTATTTTATATCATAATCGTAAAAAGCTTACGATGTAATAATGCGAATAGCTACACAATTTCTTTAAAACAAAATGGTTCAAAATTTTCGCCACCCCCGTTAACAAACAAGCCCTACCGATTGGTGCCAGCCGATTTCGTTATAGGGCCCGAGATCGGACCAAATTACTTTCCACATAGATCACTTACCAGTTAGACGGGCCATTAGTCCTTTTTAAGACAACGCACGGTCATCACGTCTTCGTACTTCCTTTTTAGGTACCAACCATATAATTGACGGGCTGATCAGCGTCAACTATAAATAGTAGAGCTAAATATAAGGTAAGCTTTTTGGCTTGGGCTGGTGGAATGAAAAAAGTTCAACTAATATTATATCGACTATATCTATGAAATTTAATTTCCCATGCAATGAAATAGTTTAAAACGTTTCAGCAATGACAGACAGTTTGGTACTTACATACCATACAACTGGCCTGTATTTTGTATGAAAGCATAATGTTCACTTCAACTGCATATAATACAATACAAATGTTCTTTATTGCACACCTCATTGCAGAAAACAATACAAATAATACAGGAAGAAGAGGTTAAACAACAGGCGGTTATAATAATGTTTTTTTTTCGAATCAAAAAATAATATGTTTATTCAGCAAAAATAATGCAATTTATAATTCGTTTTTTTTTTCAGTATTAGAAATAAGGTAAATAATCTTGATGGGTCTTTTAATTGAAAAACACATTTTAAAAATAAGTTTCGGCAAATATGTAACAATTATGAATCTAATACGATCATTTATATTCTTCTGCTTTCATAAGTAATAGTTATTGATTTTTAAAAAGCGTTTTTCAATTAAAAGACATGCCAAGATCGCTTACCTTCTTTCAAGTTCTTTCTAATGCTAAAAAAAATGAACTATAGTGAGTAACATCAAAGAGATTAAAAACTAAACTAATCTATAGTCATAAATAAATAAAATCATAGATAAATTGGGTAGTGCGGCTTAAAAATCGCCTACTTATGTATTGATTGTTAGTAGAGATGCAACGGATAGTTGTTTGGCCGGATACCGGATACCGGATATTCGGCCAGCGGAACTATACCTACATTTCGGTTTTTCAGGTGCGCATTCTGCAGGTTTGACCTGTTTCCTAGTGAACGTTCGCGCGGACTCATTTCTAGTTTCGAAATGAGTGCGCGTGCATGTCAATGGAATTATTAAATTGTTTTAAAATAATAAACAAGTACGATTATGACCGTGTCTGTTTCTTAAATCCAATTTGTTTACTTCGAAACCAAGCAATGTTACTATCCGGTATCCGGCCGGATAGTAGGTCACTATCCGGTGGTTCCCCTATCTTTGGCATAATTTTTTTTGTACTAATTCTATTGTGCATAATAACTTTAGGCATAATATACTGTTAGCATAAACTCACTTGGTACTGGATTGTTGCGCATACGTACTCTACGCATATTTTTTATTGATCGAAGTGTCTTTTGGCATAATTTGAATGTCCTAATCGAGACCTGGTATCTGTTTCATTTCGCATAATTTTATTTGTAATAATTTATTTTAGCATAATTCGCCATTAAGCATAATGTACTACAAGCATAAAATCTTATGGCATAGAAATGTTTTGCATACTTGCGAGAATCATATATGTTGTAGGCCCAATATTTTTTGGCAGAAATTAATTCGCCGAATGTTTCGCAACTCGCAACTATTATTTCTCATAATTTCATTTCGCCGAATAACAACAGTTTGTTTTCATGGGGTCGCAGTTCTAACTTAACCTAACCCACTTTTCTGGCAACAGTTCGTTTTCTTGGGGGTCGCAGTTCTAACCTAACCTAACCCACTTTTCTGGCAACAGTTTGTTTTCGTGGGGTCGCAGTTCTAACCTAACCTAACCCACTTTTTTGGCAACAGTTTATTTTCGTGGGGTCGCAGTTCTAACCTAACCTAACCCACTTTTCTAGCAACAGTTTGTTTTCGTGGGGTCGCAGTTCTAACCTAACCTAACCCACTTTTCTGGCAACAGTTTGTTTTCGTGGGATCGCAGTTCTAACCTAACCTAACCCACTTTTCTGGCAACAGTTGGTTTTCGTGGGGTCGCAGTTCTAACCTAACCTAACCCACTTTTCTGGCAACAGTTTGTTTTCGTGGGGTCGCAGTTCTAACCTAACCTAACCCACTTTTCTGCCAACAGTTTGTTTTCGTGGGGTCGCAGATCTAACTTAACCTAACCCACTTTTCTGGCAATAGTTTGTTTCCGTGGGGTCGCAGTTCTAACCTAACCTAACCCACTTTTCTAGCAACAGTTTTTTTGTTGGGCTGCGCATCTGCTCCGGCGCTACGGGCATAGCAGCCCCTTCGCCCTTGTGTAGCAAAGCGCAGGCGCTAATGCTATGTGCCATTCTGCTAAATGTAGCTTAATGACAGATGCGTTTTAGATCATACAAGTTATACCAAATAGAAAGAATCGAAATACGTTTTCTGCGATGTAAATATTCGCCTAAATCCTATTATGCTAAACAGATTATGCAAATCACATTTCGGACATTTAAACAAACGCAAAATAAAATTATTCGTATCAAAAGTCGGCCAAAATAATAGTAGTCTATTTAAGATTCGGACTTGCAAACATTCGGCCTATTGCATATTATACAAACTGAAGCTTTCTGCAAATTTAACATTCGTCGAAATACATTTCTGCGAAATAGGTTATGCCAGATGCGTTTCGGGTCACGGAACTTATGCCAAATAGACGGAACCCCTATCCGGTATCCGGCCGGATAGTAAAATAATGGCCGGATAGGCCGGATACCGGATAGTAACCGGATATCCGGTGCAACTCTAATTGTTAGTACTCGTAATCGTACCGCTTTTTAACGCGGAGTCTGTAAGAGATAGTACATGGTCTCTTAACTCAACTTCGCCAAGTTTTGATAGACAAGAAAATGTAAACAAGGCATAAAGAAGCCACTAAGCAAAATTGCAAATAAACGGAAATGTCGTGGTATAATAAGTTCAGTGTTCCACTTGTGGTTTTAATAAACAAGCGGGGAATGGAAAAAGTTTTCGTTTTACACTGGGGTTGTATTGTCATAGATATGATGACTAAATTATGTCGACCTACTTAGTAGTTATTCTAAGAAATACGATTTGGACAGCTGTTCGTCATCGTTTAACTTAAAAAAAAACAGAAGTAATAATTAACGATATATTGAACGACGACAATACGACACGACACGACGACCATGACGTCGACGACGACATGACGATCATATTGAATATCTACCTAGCCGCAAAGGCATTCTGCGACATATAATGGTTTTAATAGCCATCATAAAATATGTAAGGACATGTAGGTACGGCCACTCTGTCTAATTTCCATACAAATTTATTTATTAACCTATTAAATACGATGATACGCCTTAATTACTCTTGAATTAAATCCGTTTTCTAAGCATAACCTCTATCCGCCCAGAGACCTATAAAAAGGTCTCCTGTTACATTCTAATTTGAACTTTGTGTTGACAAAATAAAATTTCATTATGCTTGGATTGCTTGGCAAGGTTTGACGTATGGGTGGCTAGAAGATAAAACCGCAATACCTTTATTAACTTAATATTTATTGAATCCAATCACTTAAACGCAGGTAGGTATATAAGCGTAAAATCTACCTATTATACGTACTTGTTTGTATAAGTGCACGTCGTCGGCCTACAAAACTCGACGCCACGAAAGGCCGGCCACCGCCGTGCTCACATTAGGCAGTATTTTTCCGAGCTACCCATTTCGATTTGTTGGATTCAGAAGTTGAATAGCGATGATTGCCAGTTTGCGTGCGCCACTCTGATAGTTTTGTGCTCCACGGTAAAATCCACAGACATATCTAATACTTCCTTCATTTACCACGTAACTTAACATATCCACAGATTTAAAAGAAACTTATTCTATATCGATATAAAACTCAAATTTGAGAGTAAACTTCGTAGACGAATGCGAGGTTTTAAAAGTAATCAATCAAAATCTACTTCACCGGAGGAATGAACGATCACTAAACATAAATATTAAATAATACACCGATGCGAAGCTCACAATATTAATACTTTTCGTGACTGGGAACAGTGTTTCTTTGTTTGCTTATTATTCTTGAACGATATACGCTCTGTTTCGAAATAAGATGGTCACGATGTAACTAGTGAAGAGTTGCATTCTAACCCAAAATGCAATCAGCAACGACTACTCATGTTTACATATTTATGAATAAATACAAAATTATATGCATACAGCCTGTCAATTTATATTGAATAAACAGAATAGTACGAAATTGAAAAAAAATAAGTTTTCTCTTAGCCATTGGGTTAATTAACATTTTTACCTAGTTATACATATACCTAGGTTAGGTTAGGTTACTTACGCATATGTATATTCGTCAATTTAAAGTCATATAAGATCTCCCGGTTCGTCATTTATGGAACATCTTTGAAGTAGGTACATATATTTGTTCCTAAATTTAAAACATAACTAACTCTACATTGTCTTTCAACATTATAATATTGAACAAAAAATATAAGTTTGCAAACTAATCTTCAAATCTAAAACATGTCGAAGGTGACGTATAATCTGTTAAGGCCGTTTTGATAGGAATGCGAAAATACAATAAAACACTTAAGTGCTTAAGGAAATTTAATTAAATTCAGCCACGACGATATCTCCCTTGTGCCGAAAAATATTTTTTGTGCTCGATACCGTCACTAATTGTGCAAAAAGTCCGTTCCGGTCTATCGATTACGAATTTGCAAAAGCGCTGTTTTTGTAGCACATTGAATCAAAGTTAATTTTATTATGACAGTGAGAATGACGTGCAATGTTTGACGCTAACGAATGAGCTGACAACGAATCATTGACGGTTTGAGCGCTGACTGACGCGCGCTATCAGCCCTCGTTTGTATCGCTACTTAGCTCTAGACATAGAAACATGATGATGTTTCTGGTTAGTTATTTGTGAAAATGAGAACAATGCAAGCGATATCTGTCAGGGACACAATTTCTAAATTGTTTTTGTTATCTAAATACTTGTAGTGTACCTACGTATAGTTACATATTCTATCAATTGTATGCATTCTAAGATTACCGATGTTTACAAAAGTGGTAATTACAGTCACTATGTCACGCCAGGCATTCTCAATTGTATTTTTAGAGCAAAAACTCAGCATTATTACGCGGGGTGTCATCCTATGCTTTCCAAACGCGGACATGTTCACCGCTTGAACATACCATTATTGGAACACACGCTGATTACATGCAATCCTTACCGATTTTGAGGTCTCGTTATGTAGGTTTTACGAAAAACTCGACTATTTCTCTATTGCACAAAGAATATGTGGCATGAACGCGATCAGATAAGTGCGTCACAGTTGGCTACGGGTCCGACTTCCTTGCCAAATGTGTCACGACTGATAGCGCCGGATTTACTACCCGACTCCGCGATAGCACTTAGTTCTAGCGATTGAGGACCATTACACTATATTGTTTCGGAGCAACCAGTACAAGAAACATCGTCACATAGGTGATCAGATAATCTTCACAGTTGGCGACGATTTTGCCAAATGTATCGTGATTTGTAGCAGCGAATTTAGGTAGGCACTTGTTCGGAATTGGAGCGCTGATGGCCTAGCGATAAGACAAGTATCTTTCAAACCTACGGTCTCAGATGGTCGCCTTTTTATCATCTGACACCATGCCTGCTACATTCTAACAAGTATGAAAGTGCGAAAGTGATGCATGACATGACAGGTGACAATAATGCGACCATGGTATCTGTGCAGAAAACGTTTCGTGCGTTCGAATTCGATCGCCGCCCCGCACATATCAAAAAGTTTCTTGGAACTTACATTGTATACCATTACGTAATTAATTGTACAGACCTGTTAAGACACATGGCAACAAATAACAAATTATAGTAATATTTAAGTTGAAATTAATAACCATCGCGATGAAAAAGTCAGGTACCTATTGTCCAAATCAAAATTAAACGACACACGTGACAACGCGATTACGAGAAACGACTAAGTAAAAATAAGCCTGGTGGGCTCATGTCATGACTTATACTTACTTAGATACTAGTTTGACGCGATGACAAATATGATGCTAATACTCGTACCTACTTGGGTTCAGAAAGTTTTGAACTTGGGACTGTTCCCAGTAAAATGATCTGGTAGACACGAAATAATCATTATACACTAACATGCATTCCTAGTTATTCCTCCACTGCAGAATTTAATATTTTTACCGCTGAAAGCGTAACTTTTCTAGATTACGGTTTTAACATTTCAGCGTGATTATTTGGATGTTCTCCTTTTGCGTTGTCGACTGGGAGTGTTATTCCTAAAACTTATCAAGCTCTCATACTCAAAACTTTGTACTTAAAGTAGCATTTGACTACAAATTACATAATTCTGGTGTCACGCGCTACAGCGCATGTCATGCTAAGCAGTCAGGTGAAATCAGAAGATTTTACTATTTTTTAAGTATTATTTACTCATATAAATGACACAGTATTATAGCAAAAACCATGGTACCTACTGTGAAACTACAAAATATTCAAATAAACCGGGCAAGTGCGACTCGGACTCGCGCACGAAGGGTTCCGTACCATAATGCGAAAAGACAAAAAAACGGTCACCCATCCAAGTACTGACCCCGCCCGACGTTGCTTAACTTCGGTCAAAAATCACGTTTGTTGTATAGGAGCCCCACTTAAATCTTTATTTTATTCTGTTTTTAGTATTTGTTGTTATAGCGGCAACAGAAATACATCATCTGTGAAATTTTCAACTGTCTAGCTATCACGGTTCGTGAGATACAGCCTGGTGACAGACGGACGGACGGACAGCAGGACGGACAGCAGATTCGAGTCTTAGTAATAGGGTCCCATTTTACCCTTGGGTACGGAACCCTAAAAAAAGACTACAAATAAAAACTAAAGACAAATTAAACATTAGATTTGGCCGACGACACAACATCAGTGTGGCTCCGTTGCGTCGTCAGACGACTAAATTGGTTTGTTTGTCGGAACTGTGCACGCCCGTGCTCGCGTAAAATATTGAATACGACGGCCAGCCCTCGCCGTCAGCCGGCATCGCAACATTTTCCTCACAAGTGGCCCGTATGGCCGAGCGACCTCAAAAGCCGGCCTTAAGGCTCGTGATTTCTCTTTGCTTACTATTTATATGTAGTTATGTGACGCAGATGGATGTTTTGTACACATCCAGGATTCTTACAGTAGGTATACCTTTGGATATATGTAGAAAATCGTTATCTGTGTGCCTTTGCTTTTTGTAAGTAAGTACCTACAAGCTCTGTGAAGTTAAAACGAACCCATACTGGTGTGTCAATAGTGTGCCTTGTTTGACTGTGTTCTTAGGCCTCGAATCCTTGAAGCTTGCATGTGAATTAAATTCAGTACTTCGTTACATAAAATATGTACAGTCGCCATCAGATATATCGGAGCGGCCAACGCGCTGACAAATATATGAACACGCCTCTATTGTTAAGGCGTTAGAGCGCGTGTTCAGATATTGTGACCACCTTGGCCGCTCCGATATATCTGATGGCGACTGTAGCATACCTAACCTAAAAAATTCACAGGTTAAATTTCACGCGTTGGTCTTTTTTTATAAAGCGCGACATATACATAGAGCGAGTTCACAAATGTCAGTATAAATCAATGTGATGAATAACAGTTTTAATTTAAGTAATTATCGTGTAACGGTTAAGAAAAGTAAACGGCCTTATTATTAGGAGCGAGCCTTAAACGATCCACTACTTCTACAACGGCCGCTGCTAAATTCACGCATCACCTCATTATTTTACGTCGACTTCCTTCACTTCAATCCAAATAAATGCTATTAAAAATGCAAGAGTAATATTTTTAAAACGTTGAGTGCAAACGTTTCGTTGGGCCACGGCGCGAGCAATTAGACTTTCACGTGTGTTTCGAGTAATGAAATGCGTTTACTTTGAAAGCAGTTTTTAATCTCGGCAGTTTTAGATTTTTAAACACTTTCCGTGCACTTTTATACAAAATGGGCTTGCCTTTTACTCTAGTTTCATCCCCATGGTTGATGAATCGAGCGTTTTTATACGCTTGCGTAGTCTAGGAGATTACTTTGGTTCAAAATAGGTTTGAAACGTAAACCTTAAGATATCTTAGATCTAAAGTTAAGATTAGGTAATCTAGTTGGAATCGGATGAGCTGCTTAGAGTTATCGAATATCGTTCGAGTCAACGATTTTTCAAAAACGGTTGCACCCTTTTCTTTTGAGGATGATGACAAGTTCTCATACTAGCGCTGATGCAATAAGCTGATATAATAATTATATACATACATACATACAATCATACCTTTTTCTCGTTTTAGGACTTAATTACTAACGCGCTGCAAGTCACTTCAATGATACGTTCCAGTTACTAAATATTATTAAAAGAGCAACGGTTTATCTTCTGTCTGATCTTACGATAGGTAACTTTTTATTTTATTTATTTTCTTTATTGGAGAAACAACAGAAGTAAGTACATAATAGTTAATGGTAAGTTATATAATTCAAAAGATGTGCACCTACCTCCTAAAACGCTCTCACTTAGAACTATACATAATATAGGTAAAGGTATGCTACGGTAAACTTAACTAAGCTAACGCACACTAGCGACAAGATGCAATGAAACCAGCTAAATATACAAAGAAATTATGTTGTCTCAGCTAGAATATCAAGAATTTGTTTTTGGAATCGTGCTCTGTTTGTGTTGAAAATGTCCACGGCCGTGAATAATTTATTGTAAGTATTGCAAAGGCGGCGCAAAGGTGCGCGGATCCCAGCGTTAGATGAACAAGTTGGGACGGCGAACAAGGCATTAGAGCGGGCGGTACTGCGTGAGGGGACCCTAAAGCAAATGTTGTCAAGCAGCTCTGAGCAGTCGTACCTGTCATGGCAGATGTTGTGGAGAACCATCATATCAGAACACATGCGCCTTGAGTCGAGGGAGGGTAGCTTATAATGTTTTAATAAATTACAATAGGACATGCGTTTGCCAGTTAAGCGTCTATGTGTAGCCCGCAAAAACTTTTTTTGGACCATTTCAATTGCGTTCGAATACTTGGAGTAAAATGGGTTCCACACAATTGATGCATATTCCAAATGCGGTCTAACAAGAGCTTTGTATAATAGAATGTACGTGGATGATTTTTTAAACACTTTTGCTGTTCTTAATACAAATCCTAACATTTGATATGCTTTAGAGATAATTCGTTCAATGTGACTGTTAAAATCAAGTTTATTGTCAAATAATATACCTAAGTCACGTACAGACGATACTTTTGTAATGGCCGTATTGCCAATTCTAAATTCAGTGTCAATAGCCCTTTTTTTATTTTTAGTAAAACACATGTGCAAACATTTATCACCCGCTAATTGCAGTTTATTCTTATGACAGTACGAGGTAAAATTGTTGATATCATCTTGAATTAAGTGAATGTCATCACGAGATTTAACTGATTTAAATATCTTTAGGTCGTCTGCAAACATTAGAATACTACAGTTCTTAAAACACTCTTTAATGTCATTTATAAAAATAATGTACAACAAGGGACCCAAAATAGAACCCTGTATTACCCCAGAAGATACCGTTGTGAGGTTAGACCTAAACCCATTCAAGGCAATGACTTGGGTTCTGTTAGAGAGGTACGACATAAACCAACGTAGGAGGTTTCCCCGAATGCCATTGTAAGCCAATTTTTCTAAAAGCAGTAAATGGTCCACCTTGTCAAAAGCCTTTCTGAAATCGGTGAATATCACGTCAACCTGTATTCTTTTATCCATAGATTCAAATAGGTAGTTTGTGTAAAGTGTAAGATTAGTGATTGTAGATTTACCTTTCATGAAACCATGCTGCTCTGGTATTATAGCATTAACAAGCGAGGGATACAAAAGGTCATGTATTAAACTCTCAAATACTTTAGGGATGCAAGATTGCACAGATATAGGTCGATAATTGGTTATATCTGCGCGTGACCCATTTTTGTGAATTGGTGTACTCCAATATGTCATAATTTATCTTCAATCCAAAGATAAGATATTCTAGTCGCAATCGGGTGAGCTTCGGTACCTCAATAGACCGGTGAGCTGGGCTCCCAGAGTTGCCGATTCAGTGGAAACCGTACGAGAGCTACGAAACTGGAGACCCGATTCGATCTTTAAGATACGTCAGTTAATACGATATGGATTCGATGTGTCAGTGTCAAAAGTGACGTTTTTGTTTGAAGAAATGTCACATTTGACACTTTGGCAGATCATGCGCCACACTGCAAATGGAGGTGTCCCTAAAAACACGGCCATAGATTCCGAATGCTAAAAACTCAAAGCCGGTTGGCATTGTCATTTGATGTCTTAGTTACGTTATATAACTTACAATGAAATTTAAAAGCGTCCGCGATGACTAACAATTAGGTAACTTTCTACTTAGTAAACTCTTAAAGATCTTGATTGGGTTGAGCAGAAAACTTGCAAATACACAAGTTTCTTACTTGTAAAAACTGTGCTATGTTCATAACTTTCACAAAGTTTTGATTTCTTGGTTTTGTTACTCCCAAGACTCAACGTGGTAATGAGTAAAACTTGTATGACCCACAAGTTTTTAATAATCTGAACCCTTGCGACTTTTGCAACTTCTAGTAGGTAGGTAAGTACCTGTTTTAATTAGAAGTAAAATAGAAGCAAATAATTGAATAGGTCGTGATACATCGTTCGGAGTACAATTTCTCTGTTATTTAAATTTCAACGTATGTGAAGGGCAATTTCGCTATAGGTGGGTATTATTTCTCAATTTATTTGTAACATCATCATTGACTACTGTCTAACCAAAATAATTGTCGTATATTTATATTAGAACAAAGATGGAACAAAGTTAATACACATGTGGGCTTAACTCAACAAACAGCAAAGTTTACAGCATCAGCTACAATTTATAAGTACTTACATAATTATTCAATTAGTGTCTGTTTATCGATTCTGATACGACATCCGCTATTAAATTGGTGCGCGCGAAATACATTGCGAGTCATGGCATTACCATAGAATAAATAATAGGACTAAGTACAGAAGATTCACTCTCTAAACAAACGCGTCTGTTACGATTAGGACAGATATGAGCGCTAGGTGGCGACAGCGCCACGCGCGGCTTATGGCTGCCATCAAAGTTGGTGCGGGACGGATGTACTAGTAGCTACCCCTTGCAAAGCGACGAAATATCGCGGAGTGAGCCACGCCTGGCATTACGCATGTCGGTCGTACATATTGGAGCGCACGAGATGCACTGCGTGTCGTGTCAAGGTGTCATAATAATATCAAAACTTCAACAAATTTCGAAATCCGAATACCGCTCCCGCTCCGTGTTTCAATGGGCAGATTCGGATTTTGAAATAGATATCTATTAGATATCTTTTAGACATCACCACGATACGATAACGATATGTTTAAGATCTAACCTGTCAAATTTGACATTTGCGCGATTCTGGAGATACTCTTGAACGATTTCCACAGGATATGACTTAGAGATCCAATTCATATCTAATAGACATCTTACTCTATCTAACGTAAAAGTGACATTGGTTGCCCGCATTGCGGTGCAAAAGAGAACTAGTTGATATCTAAACTATAACGTCTCTAGATTGGATCTAGTACGTGTCATCTCTTGTGAATATCTTGAAGTTCGAATACTGCAGAATGTAATGAATTTACGCACGCTACGCACATTTACACGAGACGAGCAAATGTGCTACGCTCGCTACGTCGCCGTAGCATTGACTAGTCAGCAGAAAACACCTCGCCCTTCCAATATTTTGCTGAGATTTTTAAAGTATGCGTCAACCCAAAGGATAACATCTCGCTTTACATAAATCAATAAAGTAGACGTAAGTTACGGAGAAAAACTCTTTGCGGTTGAAAGAGGTTTTTTTTTACCAGATTTTGCAAAGTTCTGGAAAGGTTACCAAAATTATAAAATGAACGAGAATCAGTTGACGCGACTTGTACAAGAGAATAACTAGACAGTTGGACAGTACGAAAGCCTTTTTGTTTAAGAGCCAACATGGTCATTTCTCCATACAAACGTACTCAACTGTTTCCTCCGTGGGTTTTGAAGCTAGAGCAATGATTTTTTCGACACAGATTAATATTGTCAATATCTGTGTTGGACCGGTTAGCTTTTTTTGATATTTTTATTTTTTAACGCGCTAAAGCCCTTCAAAAATGGCCAAAATGGCCTAATTGACTATGCCGCCATGAGAGGCGTGGTATTCAAAACTGATATCAATTAGCCAAAAAAGCAAAACAGTCCGACACAGATAATTTCATAATCATTTAGATTTCCAAATTTGGTTACGATTGGTTAAGTGTTGGAGGAGGAAACAGTCGAGTACTAAACCTCGATTTTTGAGATTTTTACGCAGGATTTTTCGCCTTGTCCTTATCGCACTAGTTTTAGGAGCCGCTTTCGTTAGCAAGACGGGTATATGTACCTAAAATATTTAAATCTCAGCTCCTGTTTCGTCTTAAGTTGAAATGTTCCCGCTCGCGCTCTCTTAACAAAAGGTTACTTGTTGGTGCAACAAGTTACCATTTTATTAATTGACCGAGCGAGTTAATAGTATATAAGCGACACATTATAGTCTTTACGACGATTTTCACCTCCGCTGCTCAAAAGTAAATTAATAAGTATAAAAACTAAACGTAGATACGTTTAGTTTTGAAGCGACCGCTTGGAACAAAAAGCATGGCGGCGTTTCCATTTACCTACAAAAGGAAATTCAATTTAAGTGCGAAATTCCCCTGATTTACGACCACTATTTCCTCGTTAAAACTCTTGAGTCGCTTAACTTCAAACTCGGGTAAATCCATCTGTCAGATTATGCGATCTTGGTATTAACAAATGGCAATACAGTAGATATTTGCTGAGAGGGTCGAATGAATTTACCCGAATTTGGAGTTAAGCGACACATTAAGTACCTATAGACTTTACAGTAATTTTCACCTCCGCTGTTCAAAAATAAATTAATATATAAAAACTGAACGTATCTTGAAGCGTCCGCTTTGAACAAAAAGCAAGGCGGCGCTTCCGTTTACCGACAAAAGGAAATTCAATAAGTGCGAAATTCCCCTGATTTACGACCACTATTTCCTCGTTAAAACTTTGCTGAACCCTCGAGGTGTGTTCACGAGACTTTTATTGTGAAGGCGATTCAGTTAGCTCTGTAGGTAACGACAAAACAATGCATTTTATGTTGTCGCGGCATTGTGAAGGATCGGTTTGAGAACTGGGCTAAACAAGAATGGGTTGGTAATAGTCTTTAACTAAATAATTCCACGATGTTGACGTGAGTCTTATTGTTAAACAAAAATGCTACTGATAAGTTGATAACTTACTCAACTCACATCAAACACATTTTCTCACAAAGACAAGTACCTACTGGTATAAAAAATGATGTAGCTATTTGGCACCAAAAAGAAAGATTGTAAAGCAGGCACATACTTAAATTTGCAACCCAACAAATTGTATCCGAATACCCTAAAGACAAATTATAGCGCTTTCACAAACATTGTAAAAAGTGTACGCAGCCGGAAACTTCACTGAGACCGAATAATGGCGGATAAGAACGTATGTGACGTAATTTATGTGTAAAATTTTCTCGTAAAAACTTTTGTACGGCCGCGTGTTTTCCGTAACATCGCCTTTTCTGGGATCCTTGGTAGTGAGACTAGAATAGTGAAACGATAAGCCGATAGACAATAGGTGTGACACGAAAATTTATTAAAAAAAATATTTATTCGAATAAAATATTACAAAACGAAAACATATTTTACTATACATAGCATGCAAATTATCTTAAAACTAGACTTGGATTTATTAACTTTCTTGTAATGTGTTCTTTAACAAATTTATATGATTCCCTTGTAATACACAATAATATTATTATAATCGAACTTTAAAAACACTATTGTTTGCCTCTGAGTATTTATACATATATATTGTAGAAGCCGCTCTCTGGATTTCCAGATTTCCAAAGTATTTTAGAAAACTTAACATTTATTTTTCAATAAGTATAGATTTATTTAATTTATTTTCCATAATGAAATATAAAAGTTTATTATTAACAAAAAAAATAATTATAGCGATTATCCTTACCAAAATATATACAATTTATTTATAAACACACTGTGTTTCTATTTAAAAATATCTAAGCCGAACGGAACCCACAATTTGTTTCCGAAGTATACTTATCAGACTGTTTTGAGTGGAGGCTTTGTCGCACTGTCCCCGGTGTCATTTCAGGCCTGGATTTTAAAACGATCGACCTTATTTCTGTTTTGTTTACCCGCCATTTTGCTCCATACCCTCTGGGGAAATTGCTGACTTTGGAAGTTCTACTCCCGGCGTCTTAATAAGAGGTGCTGGAAAGGGATACACAGAAGTTTCTTAATCTAAATGTAAAATTTTATCGTAACGATGTTTGTAAGCCAGGTGCTTCACCGTACTTTAATTTAACTCTTTAATGGTTTTAACGTTGCTATAAAAAAAGTTAGACTAGCAACCGAAGACATTTCCATTTAGACACTGACTGTATATTTTTCGTAGTCTTATCGTAAATTTTCCTGAGCAATAAAATACACATGTACTTATTTTTAAAACTTAATATTTACCTTAATTAACTTATTAGTTTTTTTTTGACGACCCGTCTGGCCTAGTGGGTAGTGACCCTGCCTATGAAGACGATGGTCCCGGGTTCGAATCCTGGTAAGGGCATTTATTTGTATTATGATACAGATATTTGTTCCTGAGTCATGGTTGTTTTCTATGTATTTAAGTATTTATATATTATATATATCGTTCTCTGAGTACCCACAACCCAAGCCTTCTTGAGCTTACCGTGGGGCTTAGTCAATTTGTGTAAAAATGTCCTATAATATTTATTTATTTATTTAATAATATGGGTACGTAAAAGGTTAAGCTATTTGTTTTACGCATAATAATAACATCACAGCATCCAACAAAAACGAACAAAGAATTCCCATTCGTATTGCAGCATTCGGCGGCGAAATATACTATCGGATTCTTAGAACCAATATTGTTCAGTTGGATACACTGTGCAAATAATTCGACGGCGTACACTCGTACAGTCGTATGCACCGTGTGTACTTGTACCTTCTTGTTGTGACACTCTTGGCACGGTCTAGTTTCTCGTGGCAAGTGCAGGCTTAGATTGAAAGGACTTGGAGACAAAAGGTCATGTCAATGTAGCTTGGGGCGCGTGGAAAAGGATTCCAGGCAGTGTATAGAGAACTCTAGCCTATATCTTCGTAACAGATATTAAAACACTCGTATTCAGATTGACATCTCAATATACGCAGTTTTTTACAGCAGTGTGGTCATGCGTATTTTTTATGAATAGGTACATGCAGTATTAATCCTTAAATAACATAAAACATCGCAGGATATGATTGCGATAAATCGTTCGTCTCAAGCGCCAAGATGTTGGTTAACAAATAACAACATAACTACTGCAGGAGTGCTTAAATATATCTGTATATATAAGAATTATCATCGAGGTATATTCTAAAAACAAGCCAAAAAAATACGTCATAATATGTGAAGTTTCCCGACAGTATTTATTTAGGTATTTTCCTTCTTCCTTGTATTATGTGTTGTTCGTGTCCGTATCCGTTTAATAAGGATTATGGATTGTAGATGAACTATACTAATGGCATTAAATAAGCGTAAATATTGCATTCTGTTAAGCCCCAGCTTATTGAATGTGAAAACATCTTAATGAGACGAAGGATTAAAGAATATTATTCCAGCATAGCCGGGACTCATTAAAAGCGAATTATAAGTGAAAACAAGGGAAATTACACGAGCGGGAAAGTCTGACCCAACGTAAATAAAGCTTGTCTCAAATAAAATAAACGCCACCCTTTGGCATTAAAGTTGTAGTAAAGGAGAAAATAAGTCAGTATATCGCAAAGTTGGGTTTGTGAGGGATTTCTGTACATTGTTTATCTCTGAGTCTCGAGGGACAGTTGAAAGGAAAAGAGGAAAATCTCGGCAGAAACCGTCCGCGTACAGTACCTGTGGAACAGGGACACGTCCCAATTACACGTATCTGACAACTTTAACAGACAGGTAAATGATCATTATTAGCCTGTATTTGATATATAAGTGGTTGGGAAGTGACGTCCGTTTTGTAAGAGTTCTTAATATATACGAGTTCCTAATATACTGTGTACACTATTCTCATTTAGCACAGTATTTGGAAGAATAGTAAACCAATATTATAGTAAGATTCAGTTTCAAACTCCTAGGGAAAAAGCCTATTATGTTGTAAATCAAGTAAAAATACGAATTATGTATGTATTTAAAAAGGGACACTCCGGTATTTTATTTTCTTTGTGGATAATGTGTTAGTTTACCTTTTAAAATATTATTGTCATGAATTAATAAATTATTGTACATTCCGTAAGCTTTTTACACTCATCTACTCCAAGGTTAGCTGAAAGAGATCCCTTATAGGAGAAGTTCGCCATTGAATCTCAATTTCTGTAAATTGTACTTTAACCTATGTTATGTACAAAAAAGTGATAACTAGGTAGGTTCTACTACTAGTACTACTAAGGGCCACTTGCACCATTCACTAACCCGGGGTTAACCGGTTAAACCTGTGGAGTTACCATGGTCACCAGTACAATTTGACACTGTGTTAACGGTTTAACCGCGTAACCCCGGGTTAGTGTGATAGTGCTAGTGGCGCTAACTGGCATAACGGAACATTATTCGTACTTACATAAACTACAAACAACATATCTTTTAAAAAGCCTGCATTTAAGTACACTAAATTATGATACTCAAATGTTCTAAGCCAGTTCTCCTCAGTTATAGCTCCATGGTTAACAATAATTCTGTATTAATTACGTTTTTTCCCGTTCCATTATCCTTCTCATGAGCGATTATGTCATAATAAAATTGACAACACGAAAGAGACATTATTACATAGATACTTCATGGCTTTATATACCGCTCTAGGATTACCGTTAACAAAGATAGATTTTACATCTAGATACAACGCCGCAAATTAATTTGGGTTCTGTACTTCGAGACTCCCCGTAGTCCCGTAGACTCCTAGCATTAACCCTAGGGGAGATCCAGACAGACTTGCCACTATATAAATTACTCGCTCAATAAAACATAATTTATTTAGCAGCGCTCGGATAGTGTACTAAAAAACAATAACTGACGCCAACCACTGTCATGAATTCAAAATCAGCGAACATCTATTTTTGTTCGCAGCGCGATAAATTTTATGCGATCCGGAATACAGTTTCATGAGAATGTTCGAATTGGAAAAGTAATAGAACTCAACTGAGTAGTCGTCGATTCGACAAGTGTAACACGAGGCGCTTTACTGCGAAACTTCCGCCGCCCCTCGCCATTCATGCTGTAAAAACTGTGGCTCTAGAATTATTAGCCAGACGTGGATGATTCGGTTATTGGTTCATAGGGCATTGGAGTCTATAAACTGGAATTGAAAGATTATTGAAGCTAAAAAAGTACCTATTTTGAATAGCACTGCACTGCACATGTTATGTTAAAAAAATTGCCAGAAAGTTGTGATGTAACAAGAAGTGTTGAAATGTTTGTATGTTTAATAAGTATGAAACTTTATTTAATCCATTCCAAATCCAGATCAGATTCATAACCTCATCTTACAATCAGAATACGCCTCCCGGTTTTTAGTAGGTATCTGGTTTATAATTAAGCTAGCTGTTTCCGCAGTTCCACCGTATGAGATTCAATTTGTGTTCTTTCCCCCTAGGATGGACATAGTACATTTGGGCGAGGGAAGGTCCTCGCCCAAATGTCCTATGTCCATCCTCACGGCTCATCTTGAAAGATCATTTTATTAACTGTCAGTAGCAAAACCTGTAGAAGCTAATGCAAAAACAAAGATACCCCGTAATCTTTAATCCAACGTCCAGGAATTCTCATAAAGCGGATTTCAATAAAAAATGGCTGACGATGATTGATGAGCCGCGATTCCCCAAGTCACCGGGGACGCCGTTTAGTTTACCGGATAAATTCAATGATAAAAACCTTTTTAGGGACTCAAGGGTAGCCATGCAATTTCATGTCGATAATTTGTTTCATAAAGTATTTACTCATTCTTTGATTCTGCGCCTTAGGGGTCGGGTGAATCAGAGTCAATGCCAGATTTCACGTGCATTTTTCAGCAGTCCGTTAACGCTGTAACGTCCTCGGGGATTGTAAGCAGTTCTAGAGAAAACTGAGAAATATTTCGCAGACAAACTGGGGACTTACATAACCATTCTTTGTTTATTTTTTAATGTTCGTTGAAAATTTATGAATGTATTTTTTTACAAGTTACTTTTGAAGTGTGATTTATTGCTAGGTAGGTACTCTATATTAAAATTCTTGTTTATCTGTGATCTGTTTACGTTCATAATATATTGAAGTTATTAAAATGTGACGAAAAAGCTAAATTTGATGACGATGATTCAGAAATCATCTTTTCAATCATATAATGTCTTGAAGAGATCTAAGTACATTAAAATAGTATAAATTTATCAGATAATATTGTATAAACGGCAGAATGACGACATGAATTTTAATAAATACAAAAGACGTATAAAACAATGAACAAAGTTCAAGACAAAATCCAAAAAAAACAGGAAATTATAGAGGCAAAATGTGACAAATGTGAAAAGGAGTAATGCAAACGAATCCCTTTGGGACAGAGATTCCCGATAAAAAGCCGCTTTTGTCCTTCCGCCGGTATGATTAATGCAGTTTTCGCGTGTCGCCGACGCGGGGGCGCACGTTTGTTTCTAAGTGACACCCCCGATGTGCGCAATCTGACGTGTGCGGAGAACTTTCTACCATTCTAGCGCGGATTTTAAGCTAAAAGCATGTTTCGGGTAAAAGCCTTTAGACACTTTTTTATTATAAAGTTCTAAATTACTGCTTACTGTCACTGTCGAAATCGTGTGTGGGTAAATATGTTGAAAAGCGTATTCGGGTAAAACAAACGGGTACGTTTGAAGATAAAGAATCATATGTAATAAATCAGAAGACAAAAAAAATACATTTCGTATTTTTTATCATACTCTGAGTTTGCAAGTAGTTTCAACAAAGTATTTATTCAGGTAGGTGGCGTAAGTGCTACTTTATTTATATTAGATACAGTAGAACTTCCTGCTTTTAGCCCATCTTTGATTTTGATTTCTAGGTTAATTAGAAAGTTTTCGTTTTCGAAGGATAGGGAAAACGCGTTTTCACTAGTTAAAACTAGTTTTTCCTACTTGAAAAACCACCAATTTGCCAAAACAAATTTTGCCTGAAAAATCTTGTTCAAAACTAATTTTCACCATGGAATTTTGGAAAACTTGTTTTGACTAGTGAAAACGCGTTTTCACTTAAAACAGGTTTTTACGGTAGCGTATATACGTTTACAAAAACAACTTAGACGCTACGGTGAAACACGAGCGATGCATAACTCGTACACACGCGATTGCTTAAATCACAACTTTTGTGACTGTCCCGGCAAAAAATGGCATAATAAACATGTCGGTACAGCAAACATCAAAAACAATTATGAAAAAGAGTACCCAACATACGCCTAGTATGTAAGCACCCGTAAAATTAGAGGTATTCTCCGTTATGCTGTCGGGCAACGTTTATATCGAGTGAATGGTGCGCGCGATTACGGCAAGGGTTGGCCCGAGCATAAGCCGAGGCTAACAATTGCCGCTTTTGAACTCATTAAGAGCGGATTAGCGTTGACTTTGACCGATGACACCCATTTGAGGACGCGACGATCGGCGCGGGGGCAATCAATTTGTCGGATTCTGGGTTTCTTTAACTGCTTATAATTGCTAATGGCGGGTCAGTTGCGAAATACATATTCGAATGTTATAAGTGTTACAACTATTCATGGATTTATTGACGGGTTGCATTTATTTTGTATATTAACGAGTATCTGTTGTCAAATTCTAATACATAAAATTTCCCCTAAGATCTAAGATTAACTCAGTTTTAAGACGTGCAACAGGCAGAAGCCGTTTAGGCAATTTACATTTGTAAAAAGTGATTGCTAGATTTCATAACTAACAAAAACAAGTTTTATTTCACTTAATATTTGTTTAGGTACCTACCTAAACGTAAACGGTTCCATAGGATTAAAGCAATCAATACAAGTTATTTAACTTGCTTCACATCAAATTATTGTGTACACATAGTAGCGTAATTAGGTATATTGATTGAAAACTGATTGCTTATTTACTTTTGAAATGATGAGACTAAGTATATGTCATATTTGGATTGCGGCTCCGACAGCGTTACTAAGAATGACATTCCATTTCCAACTGCAGCTGCAATACTGTTCATTTTACTATGGGAATTGACAATGACAGCGACGAGTTTCCATAGTAAAATGAACAGTATTGCAGCTGCAGTTGGAAATGGAATGTCATTCTTAGTAACGCTGTCGGAGCCGCAATCCAAATATGACATATAGTCTCATCATTTCAAAAGTAAATAAGCAATCAGTTGGGAATTGACAATGACAGCGACGAGTTTCCATAGTAAAATGAACAGTATTGCAGCTGCAGTTGGAAATGGAATGTCACTTTTACTGATGCGCTGCAGCGTTGCAGCAGCGAAAAACGGGCGATGTCATTGTCAAACTACTTTATTTATGTCATGACCGACGGAGTAAATAATGTATGTAATTCGCGACTGAGTTTAAATGACTCGAAATATTGTAAGTCCTACAAAACAGCCACTTAAACACCGCACTGACTTCCGCATCGGTTTTCCAACATTTCCGTAAACGCGAATAATACGCGAAATAAATACGAATCGAAATAGTATGACTACAAGTTTCGTATGGTTTCAACTTAGCCGGTATCTTCGAGATCCTGAAGCACGAGGGAATAGGCTACGTACCAGTGTCAATATTGAATCAGCGCGGCTCGTGTTTGTGAGAGGAATAAATTGCGGAGAGCCGACGGAAACTGTTCCTGCGTTCCCGTTGCTGGCGCGACTACGGGCAAGGAAAGTTCTCAAAAGAAGCACTGTGTAATGAGACCTTGAGAATCTCGTCATCTGAAGTGCCTGCTCTGTTGCAGCCTAAAAGAACCCGGGCGGTGTACTTTTTTTTAAACTAAACTTCTTATTCTAGGATAGAGACTACATTTGTCAGTATTATTCCAGTGATTCATATTTATTTATTTATTTAAGCCATTTAATTCCTTATTAAAATAATATACATATTTCATTTATTGAATTAAATATGAATACATTATTAAATTAAATTAAATATTATCAAACTAATCTACATGCAAGTTTAAATTGTAAAATTCTATTCAATAGTTTAGTTTGTATTATTAAGGACCTCTTGACGAGTAAAGGCCTCCTCCATTTTACTCCACATTTCCCTGTCTTGGGCTATTGTTACCCAGTCGTCGCTGGCAAACTTTTTTAGGTCTTCTGTCCATCTTCCCAGTAGTGACAGCCCATGTAGTGACTCTCTTAGTCCATCTATCGTTGTTCATTCGTGCCACGTGACCCGCCCACTTCCATTTTAGTTTCTTGCAATGTGATAGAGCGTCGATTACTTTAGTTTTTTCCCTTATAGCCGTATGACGTTGTTTGTCTCTAAGTTTTAGGTTCATGATGCTCCGCTCCATGGCTCTTTGACAAGTTGTAATTTTTCTTTTCGTGTATGCATTATATATCCATGTTTGACTTGCGTAGGAAAGACAAGGTAGGAGACATGAGTCCAGAATTTTCTTTTTTAGTCTTAAGGGTATTTTAGACTTTAGGACTTCCTTGTGGCTCCAGAATTTATTCCACGTCATTGTAATACGTCAGTGATTCATATACATTTTCGAAAACCAAATGGAGCCAGTTTGCTACCTCAAAAGATCTATGGTTCCTACCGAAAATGTCAAAAATGTTTATTTTAGACATTTTCGAAACCTCATGGTATCGAGCCAGGGTTTGCAATTTGCACCGACGATGACCAGTTTAGAAGTCGCGCTCCTTACGCTTACGTCCTGTTGTTTTTCTTTCAAAAGCCAGACTTTTGTGCCTCGTTAAACGCTGGACGCTGTGCATACAGCAGTCACGCAGTCAGGTATCAACCGAAGACCATCCAGGGCAAACAATAGCACAGGGTGCTATTATATTGGTTTGCCTAATCCTCGACTCTCCAGCGATTAAAATGATACCTCTGCTCGCGTCAGACGAATAATTTTCTTATCTGTCTTTTTTTCTGATCGAATTAATGCCGGATGCTTTTAATTTCAGTGGGCGTAATTAATTTCTGTTTGCTTTTACGCATGTGAATAGAGATAGCTGAAATATCGAACTATTGACTTGACAGATGATATTGTGCAAAGGGGGTTAGGTTGCACAACTTGCACACCACTGCTTTAGCAATTCTATTGGATATGTTGTGTCGGATGTTCCTTCAAAAGGATCTTACTGACAGATTTGAAGTAATCCAGCGTCTATTGGATTGGTAATCAATCAACCTAGTGGCGCTTTTATATACCAACCCATACAGAGACCACAAACCAAAACGAAAATAGGTATGTAAAATATGTACAAAGATAGAAGCATTATCGGAGATCTCTGGTTATCTACATATTTATAACACTGGTCATAGAAGCCCTGAATATTCCTGGAGAGCGTGCATGCTTAACTAGGATTTGCATCAACGAAATATTGTATAAATCTTCTCTGTTTTAGTGTTTAGTTATGCTTTTTCTTTCAGTGGCGTCCGTGTGGGATGCATATCTAATTTGCTTTTCCACTGGGAACTCGCACGTTTTCTGGGATAAAAAACAGTCTACGCCACTCCTTTATTTCAGGCTCGGCTATTTTTACCTTAGTTAGTTAATTATTAATGATTGCTTTAAATAAATTAATTGGATATTATTTTTATTTAGAGAGTTTGTACGTTTTTTAAATAAATGAACCGATTTATAACTTTAATTTATTGTATAAGTAAGGAATTAAATATAATTATTACACCACGAAATTTTAAATATCAGAAACAGATTAACAATGTAAATAAAGAAGGTCTAATTGCTAAGTGCCTACTTAATTCAATTCTTTAAACACTTTTTGATTTACCAAATTCGAACTCAATAATGCATTTGGTAAAATGTATTTAATACGCAAAAATGATAGCAACGAGAGTAATGTGACTATAAGTAAAATTGGAGATAAAATTAATTGTAGCTATACAGTTACAATCCTCATTGTATAACAATGCCTCTTCGACCCTATTAAGGCCATGCAGCTATAAAAAACGAACCTCGATTAATCTACGATTTCTCTACTCAAGGCACGTTAAGAGAACATTTAAGATGTACATATGAAGGATACATTTTACACAATACCCCGTGCAATCGGTAGAGAGGCAGTAAAGCGTTGAACGATCGCGGGTATCACTTCCAGGGCATTTGGCCCGCTATGGCCTCGTAAATGGGATGCTGGGGTCTTGATTCCCTATAGTTTTCCAAACATTGGACTCTCCTTACACAATTTAAGTGTGAGCTCGAGATCGGCAACAACTATGGGTGATCCGAGTGCACGCTTACGCTGGCTCTCGTTCGATAAGCGAGAGCGTATTTGATAGGCAACGCGAATGTCAGTTCAGAACCGTTCCAGTGGAATCGCTATGCCCGTGTAGGATCAATCAGATATGGCATTGTTTGGAAATGGAATCGATTATTATTGAATGTGGTATTTAACCCTCTGTTTAAATTTCATTTAAAGGACCTACAGATTTAAACATAATCCAAACAATAAATTAATAAGCCACTTATGACCCTTACATAACTCGAAATATATTAAACTTAAACATATGAATATTGGTTCATTTATTAAGTCCCTTAAGGCTAATTATGATTCAGCTGGACAATTGTGCAGTTATGAACCTCAGATAAAGAAACAGTGACTTTTTTAAGATTTGTTTTTTTTTTAATATTTGCACACTGTCGAGTTTGTAATAGCAAATAAATTTTAGTTTAAAAATCAACTATGATGAATACTAATAATTTATGTAAAAATGTAATGATATCACATTGAAAACAAAATGAGAACCAAATTTAATATTAGGAATATGGATCGAAGTTGACTTCGCCGGCAAAAGAATGTAGGTATTATATTATTTGTATATGGTGGCACCCATTAGTTCTAGTTCATTTGGGATGTAATTAAAGTTCAGGATTTGTCTTGGCTAGGGAAAGCTAAAAGGGAAGGGCGAAGGAAAAAGAGCGCGATAAGATTGGTCGCCTTAAAATTTTATTCGGCTAATAAATAGAAGTCATTAAGTTGATGAGATATTGAAGATAACTGACTGGAGTAAATTGATTAGTTTTCTTGTAAATTATTATCCCTGTCATTTCATCCGTATGTTCTTATATAATAAGTAAAACTTCTAGGCTGATATTACCAGTATTCAGGCATTTCATCTTTATATTTTACTAGCCACCCGCCCCGGCTTCACACGAGTTACAGAAAACCTTAACAAATTATACACCTAAACCTTCCTCAAGAATCACTCTATTGAGAGGTGAAAACCGCATGAAAATCCGTTCAGTATTTTTTGAGTTTACCGCGAACATACATACACACAAACAGAGACGCGGCGGAGGACCTTGTTTTACTTATAAGGTGTAGTGATATTAGTATAAACGACTAAAGAACAACTGTTGCTCAAAGTTTATCGAAATATTCAATGAACAGCAAAACACGTACTAAATTTAAACAACCGACGTACTAATAAATGTGAAATGTGTAGAAATTTGCATTATCATCAGCAGTTTGTTTGGCAGACGTACCATTAAGTGTGTACTGTATCTGCGAGACGTCACTTTATGGGCAGTAAGAGACAAAGCGACGGTTTTAATGCAGGGACGCGAAGCCGGCTTCCACACAAACGTTTTATCAAGTTGTCTTACAGCTGGCTACTTGTGTTTAAGTAGGAGTTGTAGTAAACTCTTAATTGTACGAAAATACATATTAAAAATTACATACAATTAGTCAGAAGTACAAAAGCGAACTTATCCCTAAATTGAGGGATCTCTTCCAGGTAACCTTTGAGTACACGAGAGGAAGGAGGAAGGTGCTTTATAGGTGTTGTTTTATTTAGAGGTCTTACTTGAGTCAACGTAATGAATGTAATGATTGGGGTGACGTACTTTTTCCTGTATTGGCCCTTTTTCTTTGTTAGTCTATCAAGTTACGTTATGTTTACGTTATTTGTACTAGGACGAAAACTCTCAATGAAAAAAGGGAAAAAATTTGATACATTCTAGTTATAGGTAAACGTATACATATGATCATCGATGCCTTTTAGTGGATTCGATACACACTACAATAGGTATTAGAAATTAAATATTTTAGCATTTTAATAATAAATAATGTTTTATATTTCTGTGAAGAAATAATAAATACATTTCTGTGGTAGCCGGAATTCGGTTACCCTGTGTGTCCTCTTAATGTAACTTGGTATGATAATGACAATAATTTGCAAGTATCAGTTTTTTAATTTAGAGTTTTTATATGTCAGTACACAAATGTAACGATCGAGTCGAACACCCACCTAATTGTTTTTCAAAATAATCAAGTTTAGGTAAAAATCATGTACCGTTTATGAGACTAACAGTTTTTAATGTATTCAGCCGAACTGACTTTTTTTTCGAATTCCACACTTTTACTTTACCTATAGAGTGGTACAGTCAGCAGCAGAAGTTGCTAAGCGGGCGAGGTGTTCAAAATTACCTTGACACGCTCTTATTCTCTTAACAATAAAGTCGCGTATCATTTTGAACACCTGGCCCGCTTAGCAACTTCTGCTGCTGACTGTACCATACATGTCGCATAAAAACACTAAAGCTAGAATATGTATTGTGACTCCTACTAAGGTTAACTGCTAATTGAAAATTCAACTGTGTGTTTAGTAATATGTATCTTTTGGACGGTTACCTTTTGATCTTAATTAAGGCGAGTTATGCCCAGTAGGATTTGTGGAATTTCCGATTTAATATTCTATCGGGCTATGTACTAACTTAATTATTGGCTTATTGACGCTAGTTGAGCAAGCTACAAGTAGGTATCTGATACTAGGTAGCTCAATAGTGGGACCGGATTTTTGCACTAAAAGTTTTGATAATTCTAAAGTTGAAAAAGTGATACTTATCTGATATGGGACATATTTTTAAGCATATTTGCAATATATGATGAAAAGTTAGAACGAGCGTTAGATATAAATTAGGTATTTATATATTTTTAGTAATGATTTTTTTATATTGAATTAAAGTGCAATGTTTAAGTTCCATTGTTTATAATATGTATGACGCTATATAATGTAAAATTATTAGAAATTTTTTTAACGTGCTTCTTTGTCAAACTACAATTAGCTTATTATTTTGTCGATATTGAATTAAAGTTTAATAAATCCACAACAACATATCTAAATTTTTAAGTTAATAGGCAAGCTAAAAAGCTAGAAGAATAAGATATATGCTTTAGAATTAATATGCGTTTTTTGTCCTATAAGATCTAATATTGAATTAGAGTCTGTAAAAATAAGTCTATTACTATAAAATAATATACGCAGCCATATTATGGAAAGTAAGAAATTTCTGTGTGTAGCTTGCATTGTAATAGTAAAATCTAGTTAAAAAGGCGCGAAATTCATACATACGCCGCGCTGGTCCGTCAGTCGCCGGCGCGGTGCTCGAGAGCCTATCATAGCCTACCTATACCTCGCCCCTCGCCCCACCTCCCGCTCAGTAACACTGTCTGTCTTTTCTTATCATTCATTTGTTTGTTTACCGTGCACATATACAAATTAGATGCGGACATTACGTGAAATTAAAATATCTTATTACGTAAAAATACCTACAGCTGGTCAATCAGATCTTGTCAGTAGAAAGAGGCGGCAAATTTGAAAAATGTATTCGCGAAGGGATATCGTCCCATAGAAAATTTGAATTTCGCGCCTTTTTTTAGTGACAAGATTTGCTTGACCAGCTATATTTCATTATCTTCACTAATATTGTAATAAAAATGTACAAGATATTCACAACTATTTTTTACTATACATAGTTTGTCAAAGGACTGTCTCATTTCAAACATAGACAGGGAGAATCATCATACTATCTTTGACTTACACTAGTACTAGCACCCAAAAGGATGAATATAGTTTTTTGTTTTTATTTACTGACAAATTGGTTTGACCAACTATACCTACTTCTGGTTCCTATTGTCATGTCCTGTCCTATTCAACGTCAATATCATAATATGTATATTATAAACCAACTGCTCAATATTACACGGTATACGTCCTGAATATACAATAAGGTAAGTGGCCTCACTTACCTTATTGTATATTCCGTGTGGGCCGTATATGCCTATATACAGCCCACCTTAAATTAAAATGTTTTTTTTTAATGAACAGGATATGAAGTATGAAAAACTCACTCAAATAGGTTTCTCATTTATTTAAGTTTCTTCATTATACCAAAATAGTTATAAAAATATTACGATACTCTTGGAAAATAAACCTTTTATAAAAGTCCTATTATCGGCCTTATTGAACACTAGCAGTGTATTACTTAATCCCGCAAAAAATAATCATTTTGACAGTAGGTAATAACAGATTTTATTGTTTTTAACTTAAGAGTTATACATATACAAATAACAATATTTGATACTTCATATCAGGAGGATTTATTTATAATAAGTGAAAATAATTATTTTGGGCCTTAATAACTAAAGATTTAAAAATTGTCTAGTTTACGCGAAAATAGTAGGTAACTAAACATAAATCTTTATTAGTTACAGTATTATCATCTTTTAACATCTGGGGGCACGGAAGTGCCCCCGCCAAGACGAGCAAAGCGCACGGGCACTATCTACCTTTTCTCGAAGCGCTTTGTCGTTTTTTGGAACCCTCATAACTTGGGGTTGGATTATACCAGATAAACAAAGTTCTCGGACTTATTAAGCATATCAATTGCATAGCTCTTATACTTTAGATTTTATTGATATCTAAAAACTTTGATTTCGTCACTGACTCACTCACTTGATGATCATCAATACCGTGTACTTCCTGAAGTCCTCTAAGAAGCTGAAATTTGGTATGTAAGATAGTTTTAGTACACAAACAACAAATAAATTCAAAAACTTGAAATTTTATATCCCTAAGGGGATGAAGAGGGGGTTTAATTTTATATGGGGAATCAATAATCGCTAAACCGATTTAGTTGAAATTTGGTATGTAGATAGGTATTGTTATGGGGAAGGATATAGAATAGATTTCAACCTCAAAGTTTACCCTTACGGGGTGAAGGCAGATTTCAACCCCAAAGTTTACCCTTACGGAGTGAAGGGTTTATATGGGGAATCAGTAAGAAGTACATTGTGTAACAGATGCCCCCAGATACTTATTTCAGGATTTTTAATAGTAAATCACCCCAACCCTTTAAATTAGGGGATGGAAGATTGTCATATGCAACTTACAAAAAGACGTGAAATCCCACCAAAAACATTTTGATGTAAAATGTTGCCCAAACGAAACCATAAGGCTCGCACTGTCAAAAAGTTATCAGATCTCTTGCCAAGCTTCTAACTCTACAAGCCCTCTAACTTTACTAGCTCTACACCAAAAGTATGTGGCTTGGCCGTTTCGTTTCTACAAGAACTATTGTATGTAAGTATAACACAAAAACCGCCCAAATGCGAGTCGGACTCCAAGGGGTCCAAGGGTTCCGTACATTACATAATTTTTAACAATATATTTTTTTTTATAGAAAAGTGAGTAAAATGTCTTTAAAAAACCCTTAGGGATCGGAAAACTAGGTACTTAAGTCCGACTCGCGCTTGACTGCACATTTCTAATAGGTTTTCCTGTCATCTATAGGAAAAAAGCTAATATGTGTATTTTTTTCATAATTTTAGACCCAGTAGTTTCGGAGATAAGGGGGGGGGGGATGGTCATTTTTTGTATTTTCTTAAATAACTTCTAAACTATTTATTTTAAAATTATGAAAAAATATATCTAAGATTCTCACAATGCGCCCCTTCATTTGATATATAACAAGATATAATTTTTTTTCTTCTATTTATCATTCATCTCAAAAGTGACCCCTTTATTTGAATTTCTGTTATTTACTTTACATGTATGCCCTTGGGTTATAGACTTACATGTGTATACCAAATTTCAACTTATTGGTGCAGTAGTTTCGGAGCAAATAGGCTGTGACAGACGGACAGCCAGACACACGAGTGATCCTATAAGGGTTCAGTATTTTTCCTTTTGAGGAACGGAACCCTAAAAATAATGAATTAGATAAATTTTTCACCTTATGCCCATGTGGCGGTAGCGAAACAGCCAAGCCACATATTTTGACTAAGGTGTAGAGTTAGTGAAGTTAGGGCTTGTAGAGTTTGAGCTTGGCTCGACAAGACTGTGCCTCCAGTGTAAAAGGGTTAAACTCAAAAAATGAAATTTTTCAGTATGGCCGAAAAACGTTTCATACCGTGTTTTCTCTGCATTGTTTCTAAAAAAAATAGGTTTTTGTTTTTAGTTTAGATAGTTTAAGTCGTGAATTATAATTTGTCATTTAAATTAATCTGACTTATGTGAAAGTAACGGAAATATTGGCTTTCAAAAACAACTTAAATCCCTTTTCACAAAAATTATGAATGTGTGAAAAGGTTAAACTGCACTTTCTCTAGTGTTACTAAAATCTTTTTGAACTTTTGTATTGTGTAAAGAAACCATTTTGGGAACTAAATATTGCATTTTTTGTAGATTGATGGTAAAAAAGACAAACCAAAAAGAATAATATCAATGTAATTAAAGAGTGACTTAATATATTTAATTACTCTGTTGAAATTGTTAATGGTTACTGAACCATTCACAATTTCAACAAAGTAATGTTGTACTATAGTAGTGTTGTACTGACAACAGGGCAGTTGTACTTGTTTGTCTTACTTTACTAACAAAGATGGGGCTTTGTTTCTTTTTTTTATTGTTGCACAATTATTTTATAATCAGCCTTTTAGATGTCTTTACTTCTACAGGACTTTCTTTTTGTTATTTGACTTCCACCGTTTTGCACAACATTGACCAACTAAAAAAAATATATGGAAAGGAATCTAAGTGAACATTAACCATCATCATTAACTCAATTTAGCGAAACTAGATGGTGAAAAACGGTCAAAGTAAATTATTTATACCCCTTTACACATAATGACGTCTTAAAAAATGTTTGTGAATAATAAAAAAACTTAAGTTTTACCGTCATTCACGAACTAGACTCGGTAGTTGAGATAGATCTAAGTGAATTTTGATTTTTTTACACCTAATGTTTCTTGAAATGTATTTTATTCACTAAGATTAAACTTTACTTTAACCATCGTTCGTAACACAATTCTTAAGTTACAAATTTTTTAAACGAGATTATATAAAAATAAATCGTTTTGAACATAATGGTTGTGATTTTTGGAAAAGTTTAATCGCTTTGCACAATCGATATCTCAGCAATTAGAAGTCATAGGGCAGTGGGTGTCAGCACAAAAGATGTAGTTTCATGAAATAAACCTTTTACTGGCAAAATTTGTAATTTGGCCAAACTCGAGTTTAACCCTTTTACACTGGAGGCACAGATTAGAGATCTGACAACTTTTTGATAGTGCGAGTCTTATGGTTTCGTCTTGGCAACAATTTACATGAAAATGTGTTTGGTGGGATAATTTTTTACAGTATAAATATTTATTCGTAACAGTAAGTATTATCTTTTAACATAATTTTTACAGTACATCTGGTGCTACATTACGACACCGGTGCTATAATAAGCACATTAAAACACTCCCGTTGGCCGTGTTTTAAAATTCGTCACTCGTTGCAAAATATCTATTTTTCGCACTTCTATCGTAAATACCTACCTATGTATTAACAAAAAAAAGTCACTTGTAAATAGTACAAGGCAGTACCTTTAAAAAGTATAAGTGCCTCAATGTTATTAGACTTTTTGATTCTTTAAAACGTCTTTAGGTCAATAAAGCAAGTGAAACATTATTAGAGTTAGACCAAGAAAAGTCTGCAGCAATTTTGACAGCCCACGCAGTGCAAGTGTTATTTATAAGTCATAATTTCATAGAAGTTTCTTCAAATCGACCTTATTAATAAGAGATTAAAAATATTCAAAATTTACTTAAAATATTTTAATCTAATATTTCATCTCATACGTTCAATAAGGCCCGGGACTGGACCTTTTTACCTGCACTGACAGTGGGCCTTCTAAGCAACAAGTAGAAATTCAGAATAATTGGGAATAATAGGGAGCAACTGCTACTTTTGAATGCTGGGCCTTGTTACCCGCCGGGCCTCATATGCCTGCACCTCACCTACTTTATTTATTTGTTTTACAAGGGGAAAAGTTGTTTATTAACCGCTTGTGCATTTTTTTATTAAATAGGAGGCAAACGAGCAGGTGGATCACCTGGTGGTTAGCGATTACCGCCGGCCATGGACACCCGCAACACCAGAAGGGTTGCAAGCGCGTTGCCGACCTTTAAGATGGGGGTCTTTGAAGGTTTGAAGGTCGTATCGGACAGTTCATTCCACAGTTTGGCTGTGCGAGGCAGGAAATACATTCACAAATTCAAACATTCTAAAATTGAACCACGAGCGTAGCGAGTGGTTCGTAAAGTTGAACCTTGAGGGTAGTGAAGGTTTCAAGGGACGAAGGTTAAATAAAATTTTCACCACATCAGCTCGTAAAGGCCCTCTTGATTGTTCGAAACGGATAAGAAAAGTGGCATTTAATTTGATGCAAATTTTGAGTTAAATTAAATGCCACTTTTCTTATACAAATTTTGAGTTGTTTCCGTAGGTAAATAGGATCAGTTGGTTGGTAATATTGACGTTAAAATGATAAATATTGAATAACGTTAGTTTGAAATTGATTTTATAATAAAGTAAATATTATCGGAGATGATCGCTCTTAAAAAATATATGTCGCTAGTCATTTATAACCTAAAAGCGCCAAATTACGCAAAATTATATTGAAATGACACCTGTGTATTGAATTTGAAGAATATTTTAACAAGGGTAGTTATCTGTATGACAATGCACCTAAAATAATTTTCAAATGTATCTATTATTTCATTTATTTCTATACTTAACACGATAACGAATTCTACGTATACGAAACCGCGGGCAATCCCTAGTACATATAGAAATAAATAAGGGAAGGTAAGTTTCCATTAGTGTACTGTGTAAAATAACTATTTACCATTGATAATAATTTTATAAACGCTTTGCGTATTTTTAAGGGCACCGCGCTAACCGCTAGCCCGCGACCGTCGATCGCTGCCCCCTGCCACGGCGCACAGCGCGGCGCACAGCGCGGCGCGCGAAAACGCCGTGCGTTTGAAATGTAACTTAATATAAGCTCGGAATGCATACTTACGTATCAGTATTTAGTGTCGCCGTGATTTTATATTTCTAATCTTTTGTGTGAGAAGTAAGATCTTTATTATGACCGTGTAATATTAACTCTACAAACTTTAATTCAATATTGGCTATACTGCTTAACCAGAAATCAATATCTAGACAAGCACATTGTCTACATTTCTAACTTTTTACATGTATACTAAGTTGATAGATAATATCGTAATTTTGCAATATCAGCTACTCTAATTCTGTATTTGCATAATAATTCGTGTTTTTACGTTCACCAGAAAGCAGCTGTTCCAGATTTCTAAAAACCGAATATTGTGAATAAATTAAAGTGTTATTGAATATGTTAAAGTTTTTTGTAACTTTAATTTTATATTTACATAGTTATTTAGCAAAAATTTAAATATTTAAATATGGCCGAACGCTCCACCTAAAATTTTCTAACTTTTTACATGAATGTTATTTAACATGCTTACAATAACATATCAAAAAAGAAAAAACTTTAATGTTATCAAAACCCATTTTTGTTCCACCGCTGGTCTATAGGTAGGTACGGTCGAAAGTATTAATTTATGACCAATTTCGCGCCTTGTCACAGTGACAATCAATATGAAAGTCGCCAGAGACCTCATACTATTGTTACTGTGACAAGGTACAAAATAGGTCATAAATTAAATCTTTCGACTGCACCTACCAACTCTGATTACAATGAAACAATTTCGTTAAAGGTTTTATCATGTTATGCATTCAGTTCTGTTCATTTCACTCGCACCAACCAGCGTGAGCGATCGTCAAAGTAGTGTTCTAGAAATATCAAAACCTTAATAAATTGTTACCACCGGCCTCACTCATTGCCAAAGTGCGCTATACAGGTTGGCCTAAAAATAAGTGCATTCCCTTTGCCAGGGAGGTTTTGAGATTATGAGCAAATTTACTATGGGACCAACCGAAATAAGCGAAAAAAAAATTGGCTGTTGCATAAATTTTGGCTGGTCCATTTGTAAATGTTTTTTCGCGATTTCGGAGTTGGTCCCTTAGTAAAAGTTGCTCAGTATAATCCCAAAACCTCCCTGGCAACGGGAATGCACTTATTTTTTGGCCAACCTGTACAACAACATCACAAAAGAAAAAAAGACAAAACACAAACACACAAAAAGAGAAAAGGTTATCTTATCACGGTCAATATCCCGGTCGATATAAGTATAGAAAAACAATTTGAAAATATTACAAATATATTCCTGCTTAAAAAATATTTACAATAATCCATTTTAACGCGAATGTTTAATTAATTAACTAATATTAATAGTGCACTTATTTAATTTAGTTTCCAATTTACTTAAATTTGATCAGTAGTCGACTACATCAAAACCTTTCTTTATTTTAAGTTCTTAGTGTACCTACATAATTAGTTACATACGCCTTACACTCCGCAAAACCTAGCAAAATATGTTTATATTGACTAAATTACTTATTTCAACTTAAACTTCAAACTTTTGTAATTATAAACTTCAACCTTTGGTGCTGATTAGCTGATAACTTTGAAATAACTTTTAGTTATTATTTATTGTAAACTATTTTGTAATTAATTTAACATTGAAATTTTGACAGACGACCGCAACAATTACTTAAAGGGCAATTTAACTTGTACCTACTTTGAAGCGCGACTTAAGTTTAAGTCGTATTTCAGTAAAGTCTAACCGTCAGATTCCTGACAAAATGTATGGGATTTGACATTGATCGTCAGTTTTGTGACGATTAATTGAAGGGGTGTTTACAAAAACAACATAACTGACTACACTGGTTGACACCTGAAACGATTAACAATGTTCTTAAAAAAGTGTCAACCGCTCTAAGCAGTTATGTTGTTTTTGTAAACATCCCTTCAATTGCTAACCGGTCATTAATTGATACACAGTTAAGTGAACATGCCTTTAAACAGCCCAAAAACATTTTCGTTAACGTTCATTTAATTCCAGACATCGTTTTGATTACGTTATTCATACCTAGGTTTTATTCATTACATACACCGCAAATAACCGCGCGTGATGCGGAAACTTTTAATAATAAAGAAAATTGTGCAATAATGTCATATTTTTAATTTAACATTGTCTGTTCATTTGTTGTGGAACAAAGCTGCGCTCCTTGCCCGGAAACTTTTAATTAAATAGAACGCTCTTACTTGCACTTGGGAATTTGTAAAACACTCTCAACTCTCAAGATAACATTGTCCAATTCCAGAATACGTGCAAACCCGGTATTGCGAATGAAAAGGATACCTGCCAACCAAATTGTAAAGCACATTGTTATTTTGTGTATTCACAATATAAATATGAAGAAATAAATACATATTAGGGGACATCTAACACAGATCAACCTAGCACTAAACTATAAACAAAGCTTGTATTATGGGTGCTACGCGACGATATAGGTACATACTTATATATATATATAAATACATATGTACATACATTGTTACATACATTTGCTCGTAGTAAACCTACGTGTTCTTTTATTTGTGAAAATATCGAAATCAAAACGATTACTACTACAAAACTGAAAATTACATGCATACATTCATCAAATTTATATGTAGCTCGTCGAATGAACGAAATAATTCAAAATTCTAATACATTGTAAAATATCTCCCAGATGAATTTCTTACAAAAATTCTGATTCATACAGAACCTCAGTCCCGGTTTGATAAAACTTAACCTACCTATTGTACTCTCAAAGTCGAATAAAAGTTTCGAGACATGTAATTTACGACGATTTTTATTCAAACTAAGATTCGCAACGAAGCAAACGAATGTGAGTTGGAGTTGTTTTTGTACGCGAATTTCGAACATGGAAATCTAATAGAGACTTAACGAATAGGGGATAGATAAGTCATGAAGGTCAGATCAGCTTTTTAAAAATACACACTGTCGGCTCGATTCTGAAAATGTATTAGATCTCTACTAGACCTCAACAAGTTACAATATGGATAATTTAAAGATATTTGTAAGATAGATATGTCAAATTTGACGTTTTTGCGATTCTGGAGGTCCTATTGAACGATTTCGACAAGATAGATATGTCAAATTTGACCTTTCCGCAATTCTGGCGGTCCTCTTGAACGATTTCGACAAGTTATGACTTAGATATCCAAGTCACATCTAGTCGATATCTAATGTAAATCTAGTTGATCTCTATATCGTTTCTAGATTTTGTGATTATCTCGTTTCCCGAATACGCGTGTGTGATTGTATGAAGTTTGCTAGGGTAACGTTGGCGTGATGTTGATGTTAACTAATATCGGTGGCAATTCGAAGATTTTTTGCCGACGTTTCACAGGAATGTGGCATATATTTATAATAGTACAGAACTGCCTTGTCACGCGCATCTCATGTAACTTTAAAAGTTGAGTTTCGAGATAATTTGACGTTTAAAGTTCTAAAGCTTCAAATGCTGTTATCGTTGACGGTTCATCGTAATTTTATTATTTTTTCTAATCTGCATGTAGGAAATATGGTCACAGAATAGGCCCTTTAATTTTTTTTTCGCATAATTGAATAGTTTTCATTTTATTCCAATTAAATGTTTCCGCATGATCAACTCTTCCATACTATAGTGGTCACACGAAGTCATGTAAGTTGTCAAGTTACATTATTGTTGTTGTTATAGATTATTGTTAAATAGTTACCAAACTATGAATTAAAAATAGGAATAGTAAGCTCTGAATGCACAAATCCGGCCCAAGCATTCCCGCACCCAAAACCCCGGGGTATGTCAATAAGCGGGGGAATGTTTGTAAAAACAACGTAAAACAGCGTCGCTGTTAGGTAAACGTGATGGCACAATGCCATTTTTTACGATTTAATTGGCACTATGCATCATTGACGAGCTACGAGTGAAGTACGCTTCACGGCGACCCAGTTACAAGTAGAGTACTTATAATATTTTTCAGATAAGATTTATTTTGAGGTGTAGATTTTTTTATATACCTATACGAGACCCTAATCCTACTAGTTCGGATTAAAGAATGTTCAAAACCTTTTAGGAACACCTACGTTTTTCACACCAAGTAATATAATATTTAAGGTAGCCACTAAAAGGTTTTTAGCTGACTAAGTAAGTACCGTAAAATGGGGTGACTAGGGTCAAAACTGAAATTCAAACCAAGATAACATTTTATTTTTACATATGAAAACTGAATGGTGTATTATATAATAAGTGTTCCGAACGTTCGTATTTTAGTTTTTATTTTATTTTGGGTAGTTCCATTTCATAACTGACGATAAAGAGGAAAACGCACCTCACCCCGTAGTGCCCCGTATTTGGGGTGAGAGGGGTTTTCATACAAAGGTGATTTTGGAAGTTTGTTGGATCGATTTTTTTTATTATGCGTATTACTATAGCTCCATTTTAAATTGGAATACATTATTTTTGTAGCAGTAGCCTTAAAATCTCTTCTCACCCCCCTTTCAAACCTTCTCTCCCCATTCATAACTCACCTCTCCCCGCGAAACCTACTCACCCCGTTTTACGGTGCCTAACGTATTTATGTAAGGCAACAAAAGGCTTGATTGATATATTTTTTGGGGGATTATAATATTTAAAGCATACTTATTATTATATCTATACGTTGATGCGTATTTAAACAGTGCTCAAGTTTGTCTATCAGATATTAAAATTGATTTTGCATAATTATCTACGTCCCTTGACGAGACACGTCTCGCTCGAATTAACTGGAAATTTAGCTCCCGCATGTGAATCTAATAATGTACATATTATCTATAATGTATGCTTATTTGTATGTAATGTAATTTTCTTACTTAAATATTCTTAGAAAAAATCGGCGAAGCAATATAAGTTTAGATATATAAATTGTTTTGTCATTTAAAAGAGGGCACGACGTGGTTGGAAATAGTAATGTTATTTTTTTTTCGTTTCTGAAATCATGACTTTATATAAACACCACTTTAGAGTGATTAAACGACTTAGTTAATTACTGCCTTGTGCCCATTTTAATTAAATTGAAATTAACTTATTAAATACGAGTAATACTTTGAAAATCGTAAAAGAAAAGACAGACCCGTATTGTGATGAATATTACTAATATCTCATTAGATGCGCATTGCTCCCCGTTGAAAATTCGGAGGTTTACCATAATCTGATTTGCTTTTACATTGCTACAGAATCGATTTGCCAGATTTTACACGCACAAAGGAAATAGGTCAAATAGGTATCGATATCGATTTTGAAGTCGCTTATTTTTATCAAATATATCTTAGGTATTTGTTAGACTAAGTTGCTAAAAATATGATGCGATCAGTTTGTGTAATGGGAATTTTTATGTAACTTTAAATTTAACATACAACTTTCAATTGATATCAATTATTAATACTTTCTCCTGGGAAAATGCAACATACATTATTTTTACAATATTTCGTTTTCCAGTAGATATTTATAGCGTACCTATTCATAAACGCGTTACTGGTCTGAATTAGCTATTAATCGTTTGTCTTTATCTGTCATATTGACTTGTGTGTTTGTGAAAAAGGGATTATAGTAACAGCACCAGTCATGGGACATTTAAGAGGAAATTTGGAGTATTTATGATATTTCCCTTATACATGTAAATGGTCTACCGCTTAGCGTGTTAAAAGATGAAAGTCATATCCGTCTTTCATGTTTTAGGCGTGTTGTATCAAAGATACTGCAATTAGTTTCCACATATTTAACAAATTAAAACTATGCTTTTTTTCTCCAGTCATGGACACTAAAGTTCCAGTAATGGGCCCCCGGTAATGGACGTGGATCCAGTAATGGGCCCCCTATAATGGACATTGCTCTATCAGTATAAAATATTGAAATGGGGAATAAATTACGGCAAAATAAAACAATTTTTGGTATAAGCTTTTATCGCTTAATGTATTTTTCTTTCCACAGCCAATTATTATTGTATTAGATCCATCGAGACAATTCTAATATACCCTAACACAATTAGTTAGGGTTAAATGCGATAAAGTTCCCATGGCCACCTCCTGTCTCCATCATCAGATCAGGTCCATGTTATCATAATATTGCATTATCATCCGATTTGCATACTTAATTACGTACTTACACAAAATTTCAACTGAATCGGAAATCGAAAAGTGGATCAAATTCAGCTACCAAGATTTGACCTACACTAACTAACAGGGCAAGTTAAATAAAAGTTTGGAAAAACGATATTAATTTATCCGAAGGCCGAGAATACCTCCTGGTTGATATATTTTGTAACTATATTTTACTTCTGTATTGTTTAAAAACGTGATATTATGGCATGGCAAGCATCATTCTGTCATTTGTCCCATCATAGGAGGTACGCAGTTTTACAGCTCCTATAATGGGATTGGGCCAAATACCACTATTTTTTTACATCTGTGGAGTCACAACATAGTGTGTTGTTATACCTTATCTCATGGTAAATGCAATTAACAAAACACATTCTAGTTTTCATCAAGTATTAATTAATTAAAATTTTATAAATTAACTCACCTCTCTTAGCGAAGTTGTTAAGAATTCGTAGTGGTATTTTTTTTCAGTGACACGACAACTTTTAGGTTGACGCCAATTTCTTAAAAAACAACCAAATTTAATAAAACTTCAAAATGAAACAGCTCTAGGACTCTTATTTATGATAATATACAGCCAGTGTTTATAAACTACTTTTAGATACTTATTTTAGAGGAATTATGTTTTTTTGTCCCATTACTGGTTCCACGTCCATTATAGGGTCCACTACTATAAAGATAATTTAACTAAATGTGGCCCGTATAAGTTTTATGAATAAGGGCTGTGTAAATTTTAGAAACAGTGATTATACAACAATTAGAAGACAGTGTCTTATCCACTATTCTGAAAACAAAATTAATGTATTGTTCACTATTTTCACAAGCCGAGATGTGGATTTTCCGAGTTAAGTTAGTGATAAAACGAGAATTTATGCATGCCAGAGCGCTTCTGCATTTAAAAGAGTTTCCTTCATATATTTCAAACTACTGTGAAGTTAAAAGGAGGTATGATCATATTTTAAAACGGAGCATTGGTCAGTAAAAGCAGTGGTAAAAGGTTAAAATTTATTAACGCCTTTGTTCAATCAGCCGCAGTTAAGTAATCGTGCTTGCACGCATTTTATATAGCGATATCATTTACTTAAACATGTATGCAAAATAGGGGTATGGTAAACAGTAATAATGAAACGTGATCCATAAAGTCTGTAAATAAGTATTTGACTGCAGTTTTATACACTGGGTTACTGGGTCATACTGTCCACAATTGGAGAAAAAAACATAGATACCTAGTTTAAAAGTTGCCTGTTATAATTTGCAATCAATTGCAGTATCTATAACACATTGAAAACATAAATAAACGAGTAGGATACCCAACTTTGAATGAGCAAAGTGATAGAAATTGTAGGTACCTAGGTTACAGTTTTACAGGTTGCAGTGGTTTTGTATTCTGCTTTTAGCTAACAGTGAATTTACTATTAATATTTCGAAAAAAGAGCATGTCATATATGTTGCTGTGTTAGTAACCTCAACTCTGTTGCTTAATCCGCGTTTAATTAGACTTGTCTATCGAAATATTTTAAGTTGAAATAAAACATTACCTATATACTCGTAAGGTAACTAATTATTATTCAAGCATATTTTTAAGTCTCATTCCACTTTCTTTCAACATATACATAAAACCGATATTGCCCTGGATTACCCTATCAATATTTTATATGCAACCCGATATTAACTAGTGCGAAGCTGACAAAACTGCCTCGGGACAAGCGGGGTGTTAGTTTTGAAAGTTAATTTTCTAGTTTGCCGGGTTCGTGTACTTTGTCAATCAATAACTGCCATTAGAACTACGGTCGTTTGTATTAAATACACCTACGGTGCTAGCACTCACGTACCTATATTGCATTGCAACAATGTTAGATTTACGAGTATGTATATACCTACTTAATAAGTATTAAATTGTTAAAAAAAGGTATGTTGAATGAATGCATGTCGATAGAATTTTCCCCTTTGTTTTAACATTTTTAGTACAAAGGGAAATATTCAAAAAAAATTTTTTGGGTAATAAATTGGGAAACCGTGCAACTTTGACTGGGGTCATGTTAGGCTGGTTAGATTCCTCTTGAGTTGACCTACCTCCGGTGTTACTGTGACGTGGTAGTTCTGGGACAGCCTGTACAGTAATCTATTTTCATCGACACTTTATCGCTTCACCCACATCTCATATGATTCAATTGTTGCTAAGTCTGGCCTTCAGTAAATTTAAAATTTATGTAGTTAGACGTGATTCGTTAAGTAACTTTACCACGTTTCGCAAGTGATATAATAGTGAATCGATTGGTGATACGGGAGGTGACTAGCGCCGACCTTAAGTGCATTTATCCATTTCGGCCCGTAATGGAACCTTTCATCGTTCAAACTGTAGAGATAAATGTAACATACCTGTGCAATTTGCTTTTGAAGTTGGCCTGTGTTTACGGACACGGTATTGCACTAAAGCACTCGCCTCGGCAATAATTTAACCATTTATATCGTGTCTATCAATTATGCTTAAAATAACTTGGTGGCGCGCTGCGCTGCCATTTTACACCTATTTATTTGATGGATATCGTGTAGTAGACAAGTCTTTGTATCTACAAGAACGGTATTATTTTTTATCATGGTAACTTCAAAAATAATTAGGAGTGTAGATAGTATTGTCACTGGCTATGTTTCAATAATAACTATAACTATATCTCATTAGCAAGTAAGTATAACTTAAAAAGGTGCTTGCATTTAGCATTTTTAAAGAATGCAGAAGTCGCTGGTTCCGTCGCAGCCTTGGACATTGAAGGCTTGGGTAACTTTTTTCCGTACATGACATAGATTTCAGTTTATATTATAATTATAAACTTTCTAATGGAAGTAGTACTTAAAGGCAGTAAACGCGACACACTATAAATACACAACATTGGTGGTTGGTCCGTTTCTTCGGAGTAAGCCAGATCTTTGGGAAGTTGATCAGAATTCAACAACGCTTTCCATACAACACCTGTCTTTCTTTAAGTGTTCGAAATAACCATGTAAAGGTACCGATAAATTTGTAAAACGAACTATTTAAACTTAATTCATTTAATGTATTCCTCCTACCTTAATGTTCCTTAATTTACTTCACCCTATTTATTACGTTTTCGTTTAGTTTTACCCGTCATTTTCCCTTTAGAGGGATAACGTAAAGAGTGTAGGGATCTACTTCGTTCAATATTACGGAAAACTTAACACTGCGGGCTAGTTCAGACTTTTTCCTCGTCTAGATGGCGATCACGTGCACATTAAACTCGCACTGTTCAAGGTCGGAACTAAGACATTGTTCAAGTAGTGTTATTTATCTCATGAATGCATGGCACTGTTGTCTACAGAGATTACGGCGTTTTATTTACGACTGTCAAGATTCAGATTCAGAGCGTTTAATACGGTAAAAAACGTACATGTCAAAAACATAAAAATAAAATCACACATACACCTAAAACTAATTAAACCTAAAACTGTACATATACACTACTATTATATAAACTATGTATACTTATTTAAGAGAAAATGTCAAATTGTAAGCTTAAATTATGGTTGCAATTAAACTGCTGCAAAGCAACTTATTCGCGATGCCCTCAAACTTACTTATCTAAATTAACTTGACTCAAGGAGAATGTGTTTGGACTATATTGTTTTGTTATCTGCTTTTGTGTTAGTTTCGTTCTTAAATTAGAATATACAATACGTACATGCAATACGAGGAAAGTAAATTACACGCATTTTGTTAGCATATTTTGCAACAACAAGTTAGTTCGGGTTAAAGCTACTACCAAGTAACTACTACTACCTACTACTGGCTACGTGGCTACTTCACTAACTAAAAACTAAAATAAATAAAGTAGCGGCGGTACACATTGATAAAAATCTGTAATTTATTTGATATTACTTGCTTCTATGCATCACGCTCGCACCAATAAACAAGCAAACTAAATGTATTAATATAGTATCTAAAGCTATATCAATACATATAATAAAATAAATAACAAATGATATCAATTTGATATTTATATTCTCTATTTTACACAATTTTTTATGAATATTTTTAATAGCTTACCTTACTATATAAAGACAACGCATGGACATAATTAAACTGCCTGCTGAGTACTTACTCGACTGCTTAAAATTTTACTCGTATTTCATCGTTGTATAAGGGAATCGCATGGCAGAATGTTCTGAAAACAACATTCTGTGTAGAGAAAAGCATCTCCAAACTCAAGAAACAGTGCAAACATTTTAATATTTAAACCAGCCTTGCTAGCAACTTCCTTATATATGAATTAGTGAACAACTGCACACCCGTTAATTAAGCCGCGTTCAAAAAGTGTTGGAACGATTCAAATGTTTGTTTTTATGTGTGTTCGCTAAAATTTGCTTTGAATTCGAATTTGGAACAACGCTCGTTTTGAAAACATGGTGCCGGAGGCTTATTCGCATATATTTACATATACAAACGTACCTACTTAATCATTTAATCTCGCGTACAAAATAGTTTACAATGCAGTGGCAGTAATATGTCAGTAGTGGCAGTAATATAAGGCAGAGTGCTGCCTTTTCTGACATAACTATTACTATAAAATTTTTAAACAAGTTAGTACCTATATTGTTATTACATTAGATTTTTTACAAAAACTTTATTTTGATTAAATCTGTATATTAATACTAAACTTTTAACCCCCTTATTCATAAACGTTTACTAAAGTTGATAAGCCGATAATAATCGTTTGTCCCTTTCCATCATACCAATACGTCGGAAAGGGACAAACGATTATTATCGGCTTGTCAACTTTAGTAAACGTTTATGAATAAGGGGGCAAGTCGATATCGGTCGGACTGCAAAATTAAACTTATTTAGTCAAATAAATATTTTAGCTACACCATTACCTATTGAAAATGAAAATGAAAATGAAAAAATGTTTATTGTGCTAAACAGTACAATTTGAACACAATTAGACTTGAGTCCTCCTCGTAAGTAATATAAATGTATACCTGTATCAGGAGAACCCGCTCTTTATTAATGTAAGGTACATAATTTTAATTCAGCTTAGTTATGCTATATTTTTATTAAATATTAAATATATTTATTGTTGTTTAATATCAACTCCCTGGACCCGGATATGTCCTTAAACTACGTCCAGGACCCGGGTATGTCCTTAAACCACGTCCAAGACCACCGGTGGACGGGCAGCAGCGTCCCTCAAATTCGGTGTACTTACTCGACTGCGATCGCCAACCCGCCTGCCAAGCGTGGCGATTATGGCATTCACCCCCCAAAATAGGGGGAAGTCTTTGTTCAGCAGTGGACGTCTTATGGCTGAGATGATGATGACGGTGATGAATATCAACTATAGGTATACGATACTATATTAGCTACAAGTTAAAACTCTAAAAAGTGCATGTGATCATTTTTGTGACGACTTACTACTTTATTTTTTCTGTCCATATGGGTTGATATTAGTAACAAAAAAAAAGCGCTAGACTTCATTAAATTGAACTACGACAGGTAATCATGTTGTGTTGCTCAGTGAACTCTGACGTAACGCTAGCGCAGCCTCAACTCAAGGCGTAGGTCGTTCGGGAAATAAATTTCAAATCGCGTTAGGAGCGCGACAGGAATGATGTTAGTTAAACGGAAAATATTTTCCGTATCGCCTTTGGGCGTGAAGCGGCGCTGCTCATGCGATTTTCTTACGCTTTACCCGCTACAGTGGATCCTATTCCTGTGCTGACTACAAAATATTGAATCTGTGTATTTCATAAACATAATCAATTATTTTGAGCTTTCGCGTTAGAGCCATAGTTGCGGTATAATAAAATTAAGTCAAATTTTATTTGACTAATTCAAGCTTCCCCTTTTATGGTGTTTGAAATGTTCTAGGAATAGTCGTAACTCTAGGTAGTTACGATTGTTCTTTTTGCTCTAAAAGGGTTGGTTTTTGAGGCTTCTTTAATATTCAATTAATGTTTAAGGGGAAAAAACTTGTAGTTATTTGCATCAATATGAAAAAACAAATTAAAAATATGATATTTTACTCTACAATAAGTGGTAGGTAGGTAACTTCTAATTACCCTAAGCTGTGTTTTGTGTTTCAACCGTATATTATCGCATGAGTAATATCGCAGCGCGTATCATTCAGTTAATGAACATTCTCATGCCAAATAACGTCACAGTACAGAATTTAATCACAAGTAAAGGCCTCGGATTTCCACGAAATTTCATAATCACATGGATCCAAATTTGGGTAGGTATATGCCTAATTTCATGCTACGCTGAAAGCTTTTATTGTTTTTAAGTTAGTTGCTTGAGTTCTCTGGATTGACTACCCCACTTTGTATTCACTGTTTACTTTTGGTATGGAAAGTAATTCATTAGGTATTATTATGAGGGTCTCGTGAACATCGGCAAAGAAAATATTGTTCAAGTGAGTCCAGAGGAAAACTTCGTTTAAAATTGGTCTTTTAATTATAAATTTTGAATTTTTACAGTTTAAATATTAAGGAGCTATTATTATGAGTTTATTATAAGTAACAAAACATCTTGTCTATAAGCAAAAAAAAATGTTGAAGAGAATTCTTAATAGTTAGAACCTATGCCTTGTTAATGCTCTATGTTAATCAGCTTACATAAACATAATACTATAGAATTGTCACATAAAGAAACATGTACACATCAAAGTTACAAATGCAGGTCGGAGAAACACAATTGTGCAGCGAAAATCTTAACTCGGCAATTCCATGTATACCCTCTAAGAGCATGCCAAGATTTTGCTACGTACCAGAACAAGTAGGTAATGCAAGCACAGCGAAACCATTCAAAGGTTTATAGCAACGCACGCCTTAATACAGTCTTCATTGAGGCAAGACAAGCTTTTGAAAGGCATCAAACGGGTACCCCGATATTGTGAGGCATCTAGTTTATTATCGCGACGCGAGCGACTCGAGATTGCACTCGTAGTATCAGTGTGATGCAGGTCGCGACACAAAACATCCGATAGAGCGGCAGAGTGTAATTTCACTCGAGTGCCCCACTCGCTACGGCCCCAGACGTGGCAATCAAGGGACAAGTGTACCCCATCGCGCCCCATCTCCCCCGTCTGCCTTTAAAATAACATTAGGGAATGCATCACACATAACATATATCATATCTATCTTAAGCTACGTGTAAATGAAAATACGTTGGGGTTGAAAGCCGTTAAAGAATAACAAGTGCTTGGAGGTTGGCTATAATGGAACCCAATGTTATTGTGGAAGTATGCGGGACTTTAAAGCAAAATGTTGGACGGTTAAAAATATAACTTTGCAAAATGCAGTGTACTTTTGCACAAGAGGGTAAAACGGTAAGTGAGTGGAGTAATAAAGATAAGCCATGTGGGTAGAACTATGTAGATACAAGTTAATGTAATAGCTTTGTCGGTAGTAAATTACTGCCAGCAATTCCGAGTGAAATATGTTAAGTTTCCACCGATGAAAGGATAATTTAATGTGAATTTAATTGCTAGCGGGAATCTGAAGCGAACTATTAAGTTTTGTATCTGAATTTCATTAATTTGATGTAGCTTTGTAATAATGGTGCATAAAAGCAGCTTTGGTTTGATATGAAAATCAGTCATATTTATACTGTAATCTATACATAGGTATATAAATATAATCCATTAGGATTAAAAAAGGATTTTGGGAAGTTTACTAGCTATCTCAAATCAAAATTATTCTCTGATTAAGAACAGATGCTGATCCGGTGATCATGAATGGAAAACGCACGCATTCTCCTGGGACTAGACAAGTAGGCAGGGCTCATAGTGCATAGTTATTTAGGGTAGTAAGAATGACAGTGTAACTTTATTTCACTACTACTATTTAGTATCTATTACACTTGTTCGATGTTCATTTCAACTTGCTTTACACACTTCATTATAGAGATACTGTTTAATATTGAGGTAAATATATTTCAATTTGATGCTTAATAAAAAAATCACAATTAAAAGAACAGTCACCAGTAAAGTAAATCATTAGGTAGATCAACGATTTATTTTTATGTAAAACCCCCTCTCTAATAAAAAGAAAATAGTTTGCATCTAGCAGTGAGCCTTAATACACCTACTTAAGTCAACGAACATAAACAGTTAGTCACAATTTTTTTTTCTTAGTCTATTTGAGTGTCCCACTGCTGGGCAAAGGCCTTTCCCCTAGTTCTCCATAATTCCCGATTTTGTGCTTCCTCGTACCAGTTTTAAACCACAAAATACATTTTATAAATTGTATCATTACGAAAATGTAGCATTATTACAGGTTGTGCGCTCTAGTTACTTACTCAGAACTAATATCAAACGCTGTCAGTATAAAAAGAAATCAAAGAGACAAGAAAAAGTAGATTTTCCCGCTAAACAAGCTGAATTGCCGGAAGCGACAGCCACTACTGCTTCCGATTTAGAAAACAATATAAAGCTGACGATGGGTTTCCAATATTTTCCCGATAATGATGTTTATATAACTTTGAAATAGTGTTGGCAAAGACTCGATTCTTTTGCGTCCTCATCTAACTTTATGACTTGATGCAGACTTGACGACACGATGTAGTATTTACTCATTTAGTCAAAGTTTAGTTTTTTTTTAACTTTAATTGAGTCTTCGGTAGGTACATATTTTTTTAATAATAAAACACACACACATTCCATTTTACATACAAATCATTGAATGAATGAAAATATTTATTTTCAGGCAACAATTGGCCCATAGACAAATACCTTAAAACTAGCATAGGTACATATTATTATAAAATATATCTTGAAACTAAAAACACACAATTATGGCTGCGATGCAGTTGCAACCCCGCAGTGTCAGGGAGCTGGCCGCGGAACCGCCGGAACTTGACACCCATCAGCCAAAACTCCTCCTTGGTGAAGGTCGCTAGATGTTCAGTCGGAACGCATTATATTATTTTGTATATCATTGTACTGATACGAGTATACAATATCTTCCAATAGCAACAACTTTTTTTCTATTTTTATTTATAAGAATCCGCCGCCGTTTACAAACGGCGTCGTCAATTTACGAACGTTTCCACGTTTGCAAATTGCCGAAGGCAAATTGTTAGTGCGCTCAATAGTGTCAAAGTAAACGTAATGGTTGTTGAGAGTGACAATGGTTTGCTGTTTTATGAATTTATATTAACTTCTATACCACACCACCATCCTCATGGCTGCAAAAATCTCAAGGTCACCCAAAACGTTCTAAATGGCGGATTCTTACAATTTGCCTGCGACATAACCTTCAAAATTATGTCAGAATCTTTTATAGGAACCACTCTTCGAATAGATTTAAAAAGGACAACGTGATATAATATTTTAAGCACTGATATTACAAATATTAGACTCGAGCTCTTCCCGAATCTACTTTGTACCCTGATGACTCGGTTACTTGTTCAACCCGCGCTGAAATAAATAATAATTCCATTATAGTAGCTTCCGTAGGTTGCGGCCCCTACATTCGACAAGTGCCTTCCTTATTTGTGTGTTGTCAGAAGCCATCCTGTACAAGAAACTGTACTTTCGATTGTTTATTTATGGTGGTTTTCATCTAAAATATATAACTACCTACACGAGTTTGTCTTATATAAATATGACAATAACTGGGGTTATGTTATTACTGCTGGATTGTCGGGCAAGAGTTCCTGACTCATCTCTATGGTGGCCATCTTTGGGAACAAATCAAACAATTTTTAAGCGGAACACGATACCATATATATTTAACGGTACAATATTTTTGTTACAACTTGTATAAGAAACGAAGTAGCCATATAAACCTCTTTGTCTCTCTCTCCTCTCATCTCCATCGCGTTGTCCCGGTATTCTGCCACGGCTCATGGGAACCTGGGGTCCGCTTGACAACTAATCCCAAGAATTGGCGAAGGCACTAATTTTTACGAAAGCGACTGCCATCTGACCTTCCTACCCAGAGAGTAAACTATTATTGGGATTAGTCCGGTTTCCTCACGATGTTGTCCTTCACCGATAAGCGACTGGTAAATATCAAATGACACATAAGTTCCAAATAACTCATTGGTACGAGCCGGAGTTTGAATCCAGAACCTCCGGATTGAAAGTCGCACGCTCTTACCGCTAGGCCACCAGCGCCCTCCAAACCTCTCTATGTATAACGAGCTTTTACGAGCAGAATAAAGCGCAAGTCTAAAAGCGGCTCAGAAACCTCACAAGCAAATAAGAACAACAATTAGACGGCCTAGCCAGGGCACGTAAGCAGAAGGGCATTAAAGTAGAGTGTCTAATTAAATTAGTTAGCCGTCAGCATAAAGCTCCGTTTGGGCGACGGCGGAGCATTTGAATCGCGCTGTTGTGAAGGCAGCGCACGTCGCGCACTGAATCAATTCCGCGTCAGCCGACGCTCGACAACACGACTCGAGGTACGCATCAAGCATTCGCACCAGTGGCTAGGCGAACCCTACACGTCAATAAATATTGTGATAATTATCATGATATTTATTATGTATCTTGGGCCGGATCACAGCACACCCTACACCATCAATACGGATCGCGTCAGTACGAAGCGTTCTTTGTACGAGGCAGGCCGTGATGGACTCTAGACAGAGAAAAATTACTGACGCGATAAATATCAAATGCGACACTACACGCAAGATAAATATCACGATCCAGGATCTAGGATCAGATCACAAGGATTTCCAGAAATCCAGCGAAATATTGTGATCCGTCAATACACTACCCTACACGTCAATAAATATCGTAATCCGTCAATATAATTGACGGATCACAATATGGATCTTGCGTGTAAGCTTTGTACATTTTCAAATGATTCATTTGTGACGAATTTGGTCTCTTACCGTAAGTTTTGCGTCAATTCAAACGCAGTGCATCTCGCTTGCTTGCACCAATGTCAGTCAGTACGAGGGTAATTTAGTTTAGGCAGTGGCTAGCGAATATGCTGCCAGTATCAAACTCGTGGTAAGGGTAAAGGTAAGTTAATCATTTACGCATGTTATATAATAAACGGAAACATTTATTTATTCAACTAGTTCTGATACTGACAGATCATATCCAGGTTAAATTCATAACCTGTCTATTACTTACAATCAGAATACACCTCCTATACTCGTCGGTAACGTACCTATACCAAATGCCAAAAAGAACACTAGTAATGTCATTGTCAGCATGAGTAAACTTCCCACAAGGCGGATTGATGACTGTGTAAAGGTCGCGGGAGTCCGCTGGATGCGGGTGGCGCAAGACCGGTCATTGTGGCACTCTTTAGAGGAGGCCTATCGCCGTGTGCCTGCTACACTGCCACATCTCAAAAAACCGTTTTTTCGAGAAATCGCGTCTCAAAGTTGTGAGAGTATAGTTCAGGGTGTTTAATAGGATCTTACTCCTGTAGTTTTAGGTCTATGAATTTAAAATTTAGCTTTTTTTACTCGGAATGATATAACCCTCCTTATGACCACGCCACTTTTTAAAGGAAATGTATATTTTTTAAGACACAAGGCCCGAAAAACAGGTATTTAGAGTTGTGGCCGTATTGCAGAAACGTTTTTTAAAGATTTTGAGATGCGGCCAAATTTAAACACAAAATTATTGGATAAAGGTTACCATGCAAATATAAATAAAAACACCAAAATAGTTAAAATCCCTTTATTTTTACCCGACTACGGCAACGCAAAAGGAGGGTTATGATTTTGACCGGTATGTATGTGGGTATGTATGTATGTATGTATGTTCATTTGTTCCCTCATAACTTCTAAAGTACACATTATAATTTGACAAACGATATGTCATTCGAATTATCTTAATCGTCCGCTGGTTATAGGCTATATGAAGTCACAAAAAAATGAACAAGGCGTCCTCTAGAGGTCATAAAGTCACGAACGAAAAAAATAAAAACAAGTAATGATGACGTGAAAGAGCTCAGTTAGCACATTTCTAATATATAAATATTGTTAGCTTTTGCACCCGGCTTTGCTTGCATGCACCCGATGAAACAAATTCATCGGGTAGGTAATTCGAACTACGAATCTACAAGCGCTCTGGATTCTATCCGCGTATTACCCGACTACGGCGATACAAGAAGGTATTTGCAAAATAAATTTGTTTGTCCGCTATAAACATAGTGTTTTTTTAATGACCTGCAATATTTTATAACGTGAATAGGTGTAGAAGTCCAGATCAGCCAAAATGTATGAAATCGCCGTACAAGAGACGTACGAAGCTCGCTGTACGCGTTCTAAAGCCGGGCGCCTTCGGCGCCCTCATACTAGAAGAGTCGGGCGTAGCCCGACGTACGTGGCGCGCTGCAAGCAGTCCAAAGCCAGGCGACTTCGACTTTCTCATACTAAAAGTGTCGACATACGTGACACGCTGGACGCTACCAAATCCGGGCAAATGCATGAAACAGCCGTACAAAAGACGTACGGGCACGCTGTACGTGTTCCAAAGCCGGGCGCCTTCGGCGCCCTCATACTCAACGCGTCGGGCGTAGCCCGTCGTTGTACGAGGCGCACTCAGTTCAGTTCAGTTCAGTTACTTTATTGGTAAAAAATATTTTACAGGTCACACAGGTACATTTGAAATAAGATAATTATTACAATTCTAGATAAAAAATACTACATCAGTCAAAGTTTACAAATCTCTAAATATGATAATAATGATCGTGCAATAATTGTTAGTATAGTAAAATTATAATAATTTATTTCATAAAGTCATCAACAGAATAACATGCTTGGTCTATAAGTAAACATTTGAGTTTTTTATTGAATATTGAGTCGCTATCTGTAAATTTAATGTCATTAGGAATTTTGTTATATATTTTTGGCCCGATAATACTGAGAGACTTTCGGGCCTTCGCGAGTCGTTGCGTAGGAACGACTAGCATGGGCAATCTGCGGCTGTTTGCGTCGCGGGTACAGGTTTTTGTGTATGTTTCAAGGTTTGCCCTAACGTATCTGCATGCTTCTAATATATAAACGGCTGGTAGTGTTAGTATTTTATGGGTCTTAAATAGTTCTTTGGCAGGGTGATCAAACGGTTTGTTGGAAATTATACGAAGAGCTCGTTTCTGTATTTTGAAAACCTTGTCGCGGTTTGCGGCCAGGCACAGTATGCGTTCAAAGCCGGGCGCCTTGGGCGCTCTTATACTAAAAGAGTCGGGCGTAGCCCGACGTACGAAGCTCGCTGTACGCGTTCCAAAGCCGGGCGCCGAAGGCGCCCTCATACTAAAAGAGTCGGGCATAGCCCGACGTACGAAGCTCGCTCTACACGTTCCAAAGCCGGGCGCCATTGGCGCCCTCATACTAAAAGAGTCAGGCGTAGCCCGACGTACAAGACACGCTCTACGCGTTCCAAAGCCGGGCGCCTTCGGCGCCCCCATAGTAATAGGGTCGGGCGTAGCCCGACGTAGGAGGCGCACTGTACACGTTCCAAAGCTGGGCGCCGAAAGCGCCTCCATGCCAAAGGATGGCGCAGCCCGATATATGTGGCGCTCTGCGTGCATTTCTGTACTGGGGATGCCCTCGAAAAAGTAATATAAAGTGACTTCGAATAGTTAGTAACGAAGTCATGACCCCAAAATTAATTAAATAAAAAATAAGTTCAAAAACTAAAACCCGACTACTGCAAATCGCGCTCTAAAAGTATGAAACAAGATAGAATTCTTATCTGAAGTTATCAAACAAGAAATATTATAAATGATATAATTTTTTAAATAAAAAAATACAACGTAATATGTATAATTTACTACATTATTTATATTTTTACAGAGATTCAGAGGATAGCTGTGTCCGTATGCCACTTTACCTTAAAGTTTATAATCGTGGCATACGACCATGCACGGTCCTTTGAATATCTCTGTAAATGTATCAAAAATGTAGTAAATTACATTACGTTGTATTTTTTTATTAAAAAAAATATAACATTTATAATATTTCCTGTTTGATAACATCAGATAAGAATTCTATCTTGTTTCATACTTTTTAGAGCGCGATTTGCAGTAGTCGGGTTTTAGTTTTTGAACTTATATCAACTTTGATAGGAACAAGATCACTGTACGCGATAATAATAATATGTGTAACTCAGCTAATTATTATTTTCTAGGACGCAACTCAAAAGCTTCATTTAAAACGTGTGCTATATAGCCACAACTCAAAAGTGGCTGTATTGCAGGGAATTTTCTGACAATTTATGGTCAAATCCATAAGGCCACTTGTGAGAAAAAGGCTCTTAAAGACCTTTTTTGCTATGGCTCTCGAAATAAGGTCGTAAATTGAACAATTTTGAATACGAATCTGCAATAATCCAGAAAATCAAAAAATTTGAATTGTGGCCGTATAGCAGGCACACGGCGCTATGTCCAGCAGTAGACGTCCTCTGGCTGATATGATGATGATGAATATCAGTTTCACATTGTTTTCCATATTATATGCGACTAAACTATTGTATTTACTAGTATATTTATTAGAGATGTAAATACAGTGTTCATAACGCGAATACCTCGACTTGGCTGGGATGCACTCGCCACCATAACGGGGCGATAAATTTCAAATAGTGCTACTATCTCGTGTAATGTAAACGTTGTCTAGTTAATCGGAAAATATCTTCAGCATCCCTTTACTGGCCTTTAATATACTGAGCTTCTTTTATTTTGCAAGAGCAACAACGTAGTATGTAAAACTTAAAGGTTTTGAATACCTACCATGCATGTATTTGCTCTTTGTTTGAGTCTTGTGACTTGCAGCTGGTTTGCTTGCATGATCCCTTGCACTTTGCCACTATATATTGACAGTTGGTACAGTTAATCTTGGCACAGGAGTCTTGAGTGCATTAAGATCGGGACTTGCATTTAGTGGGGGGAAGGTGGAAGGTGAGAAAATTCGGCTTCTTTCGACACCACCTAAACACAAACTGTGCCAAGTGTCAGCGCATAGTCAGAAAGTGCAAGGTTCCCTTACAACAAATAGCAAACTAGCTATTGTGAAGGCAGTTTTCGTTATTCGTTACTGTGTTAACTGCTAACTTTGAGTCCTGAGCAAGCGATAGATTACACCAGGGGTCACCAAATGGCGGACCGCGGTCCGCGTCAGAACGAAATATATAACTATCACTATAGTTATTAGGGGATCGTAACATAATTATATCGTATTATTACATTATTAGGTAGTTGCTCCTGATTCTTTGGATACCATTAAAGTGCAGGAAGCCTTTGAAGCTAGTACCTACCTAATTCGTAATTAACTAACATGAGCTTTTACCGTCGCTCCAAATAGGGGGCTGGTAAGCTGGTATTTCATCGCGCACGAAGGGTTCTGTACCATAATGCAAAGGCAAAAAAAAACGGTCACCCATCCAAGTACTGACCCCGCCCGACGTTGCTTAACTTCGGTAAAAAATCACGTTTGTTGTATGGGAGCCCCACTTAAATCTTTATTTTATTCTGTTTTTAGTATTTGTTGTTATAGCGGCAACAGAAATACATCACCTGTGAAAATTTCAACTGTCTAGCTATCACGGTTCGTGAGATACAGCCTGGTGACAGACGAACGGACGGACGGACAGCAGTCTTAGTAATAGGGTCCCGTTTTACCCTCTGGAACTGGGTTTTACGGAACCCTAAAAATTGTCTCCTTTTCGGTTATTGTTTGACTTTTGTCAAGCTAATGATTTCAAAATTGAAAGACAAGCGTAGAAATCGAAAAGTGGAATCTTGAGTATTGCGAGAGTTTCACAAACTTTGCTCCCATGTGAAACTACAAACTTTCATCACACCAACACGCGAGGAAAATAATAAAACATTAAACAAAAACAAACCAAATCAATTCCAAATCCGTTATTAAATATTAATCATCATTTAAAAGTAAAGCCATAAGGAAACAACTCAAAATTTCATCAAATTACTTTGCCACACATGTGGATAAAATGCAACTTTTTCATCCGAGCTCTCAAAGTATTTATTAATTAAAATTAGTCTGGTCTGGGCTAATTCTATAAGAACCTATAAAACACAATAGGGACATACCTACCTAAATAATTGTGCAATAGTCCATGTCTAGTTATCATGCAGTCGTTTCAAACAATAAAGTAGGTACCCTAGGAAATTCATATTATAAGTATTGCGAACGCACAAAGGGTGCATGCGTACTTACATCTAAACAATGTACGCCATCGCTACCTCGCCGCGCCGCTCAAGTGTTACAAGAGCTAAAATGATGCTTTATATTAACACTTTCAGTTATTAATATGAAGATGCATGAGTTTGACAAAATCCCGCTATCATTGTTGCAGCTCATTTAAAATAAGGGTTGAATCCGGGAAAATTATCTATGCACCACTGCTAATTTTCCCGGATTCATAAGTTCAAAAGAGTGGCCACTCTACTCGTCTGATCTAAATGCAATGGATTATAGTTTATGGTCAATCTTAGAAACAACGGGCATGTAGTACTAAACACAAAAGTGTAAACGCTCTAAAAGCAACACTTACCAAAGAATGGGACAAAGTTGAAGTTGAAGCGTAAGGAGGCTATTTTGAAGATAATTAATTTTTGTTGCATAAAAAGACTGTAGTCCTGTCCGGGTGCATAAGACAGTTCCTTTTGCGTAGCGGTCTTGAAACTCACATCCACATTCAGAGTTTTAACAGGTGTTTCTGACTTTGGTACTATCATCATTTATATCGGTTCCATCTAAGGGCCCCCCCACATCTGGCGTCTTTCGAGCGTCGGCGTCTGTCGGCGTCGGTCCAGCGCTATGGAAAATGACGTCGCTGCGCAGTTGCGTCGACGCTGCGTCGACGTTGCGTCGACGTCGGCCATAGAATTGTAGACGCCGACGCTCGAAAGACGCCAGATGTGGGGGGGCCCTAAAGTGCACTATTTTTCATAATCAGTAGGTATTGACCTATTATGATTTATGATGAAGCGCCGTTTTAGCGGCACTAACGCACCGGCGATGGCGCCCCCGGTGCATGCAGCTCGCGCCGAGTAGCCCACTTAAGCAAAATTAGCTTCTTCTGTAAGCGTAAAGAACACTATCGGATGTTTTGTGCCTGCTCTAATACGTCCCCCGTTTGACGTTCCTAGATTAAAAGGCGAGGGGGCGCGCAGACGCTGAAGATTTCATAGTCCTAGTACAATAATAGCTCATGAGGCTAGGATCGTATTAGTAGTTTTAGTCTTTGTACTAGTAAGGGTGCGATTTGTCAATAACTGTCTGACTGGGGGAGTTTATCGGGCTAGCGCAGTGAATGCATCTTTAGTGCGTGTGTTGGAATCCTTTGGGTACAGATATGGCTTTGTGGTTAATTAATGCATGCCCTTATTGGGAGCCGCTTGTTAGTCCCATCTTACTTGTTTGTTTGAAAATGTAAGCTGAATTAAATTCCATATCAGCCAATTAGGAAACCCTTTCTATCTCTAGTTTAATCTTGAACTTTACATCGTTTTCGTTATAAGATTGAATAAAAGAAATTAATAAATGGAATGATAAGATAGCATATTATAAATAAGTAATAGCATATTAAGTAAGTATAATTAGTTAATTACAAATATAATATAAGTAGTAAGTACTTAAAGTTATGCCTTCATGGTCACAACGTAAACACGTGTGTCCTTTGGCATGCAAACGTATCACCATCTAAGTAAATCCTGTCACACGCTTAATTTTATGTTTGACTCTAAAATTATAATTCGTAATGCTACGGGTAAATTAATTTATTATTTTTACACAGCTAATGAAAGGGATGAAAACTATCAAGTTTAGAATGAGGTATTCGCATATGCGATAGCATCTGCTAAGTAGTAGGTAGTAATACGAAAACAAACTCTTCAGTCTAAGTTGTGCTTACAGCAAAGAAAACTCTTAATCAAATTACTACGGAACAATACAGATTTAGCATTTAATACTTTGTAGACATTTTGTTTTCTGTAGTTGCGGCAAATCCGCGTTTACTGCAAACGCCTGCTATTCAATTACGAGCAAAGTGCGCCACCGGTGCGTGTTGCATCGTAAACTGTCGCTGTAAGGCGCTATGACGCCGTGGTCGGCCGTTAAATGTTACGTTGGTTGTATTGTAACAAATGGTTTACTTTTACCAGGATAAATCAGTATATAAATCGTTAAACTTTTTTAATTACATTTTTAATAAACGTGTATTAATTAACGTTACCTACATTAACAATTAGGTAAAGACATTTTTTGTAAATGTGAACATTATGTTGGCAACTGGTTTAAGTAAGTAAATCGTTAAACGAAGAAGGTACTTTCGGCAGACTACATGTAAAAGAAACTTAACATTTTAAGCCACAATATATTTCCATTACAAACTTGTTACTCAATGAACTTACCTTCACAGCGCCAACTCCGTTCCCAAATGTAGGGTTCGGTCAAACTTCCCCGCTTCAGACTTGGCACAAAGTGAATCGTTTATATTTCGATCTGTGCGCTCCAGTACTCCCCGAAGACCGGCGCAATAAACTTCCTTTTATTGTAATTTTGTTTTGTTACTAACTCCGCGCCTTTAGGTCGGACCGAGTCCGAAGTTTCGGCGTTTACAAAACTACGGCGATTCATATAAATTATAAACCCCAAAATGAAATTTAATTCTAGCCGCCTTGTCGCTAAAACCGTAATGCTTTCGGAAAAGTTTTGATGTCAGATGATTTAGTAGTTGTACAGAATGTTTTAAAGTTTGGAGAGCCAAATGGTGACTATTATTTTACCAAGTTTGAAAAGTTTAGTTTAAACTTTGACAGTGCAAAATCCGCGACAAGAAATCTACTTAGATAAAATCTGTGTTTCTTTTAATTAATGGGTACCTACCTAAATAGTAAAAGTTATTAATAAAATAGGATATAATAGATACATATTAAATAGACATAAAGTTACTTATTGCATTAAAGATTGACAAGCCTGAAGGACTATTTATGCTAACTAACATAACTATCCCATAAAATATTCATCAGGCTCTAAATTAAATGAACAAGGCCTCAAGAACTTAGATAGTTTGAGCGGATGAGTTAGCAGATACGTCGCCGGCGATCGAGCACTCGTCTTGATGGATGGCGCGACAACCCTCGGGCTCAACTCATTGAGGGGGAATTACGTGGAGACGTTGACGAATTGCTCCTCCACACACAGATAACACTATTGAATTTAAAACTTCCACTGACCAGTCTCAGCCAATTTGTCCCGGCTCGAGGACACATCATTAAAGCGGTTGGAATTTCTCTATTTGTAACAGTCCAACGCTGCGGCGCAAACTCTTGGGAATTCGTGTTTTAACCTCGTAAGACCCAAGTCAATTTTTGCGCTTTTGAATTTGGAACTTTCTTTTATTTCTATAAGAGTTCAAAACTAGAATTTAATCTGTACTTGTACAAGTACGCGGGGACTTTCGAGGTTAAAGTAAAAGATAAATAAGGTAAGGAATGAAAGCAGCTTGTTTACAGATATTTATACGTACGGTCAACTCAATGAAACCCTATATTGAACTAACTGTAATATTTGCCCATTTCAAGATCGTTTCATAGGTATTGCTCCGAGGCTCCATTTCCAGAAAAACTAGACTTACAACATCTATTACGCCGGAAAGGTGCTATGTATCCAAAGCAGATTATTTGTGATACAGGTACTATCATTTTATTATTGTAAGCTACACCTGAAACTACTATACCTGTGGCGTAATTAAGCAGATTTGAATTTTCGGTCAATTTAATGTCGCGTATACATTTTTTATTTTCAAAATAATATCCGCAAGCGTACGACCTTAGAGCGGTATTCAGATTGCACAATTTATTAAAGTTATAAACGACCAAAAAACCTTGAATAATAAGTTACTAGCAAGCATTTGATTTTTTGGTACAAGCTGATAATTTTTCAGAAGTTAACATCTCACTAGAGCGATTGTTTTTAGAAGGTATCCCCTGTCCTTTAAGTACCTGCCCTAAATTTCCTTAATGGGATATACAGATCCCTAGAAATTAAAGGTTTAAACTCTCATTTTACAAGGCTCTTAACTTTTATGAACTTAGCAATGAAGCCTGTTCGTTACAAGCTCTGTTTTACAAATGCGTAGCCATGCCAAACCATACGAAATAACGATGGAAACGATTGTCTAACAAACTATGTAACTTTTGATGAGCGTGGCATAGAGGGATTCGCCTTTCCAACTATGTAATAACAAAACTCGTGAAAGTTTTCAAAGTATGATTATCTCTACTATTTGAATATTGATTTCAACAAACCTGGGAAAAAAATTCCTTATGAAAACTCTTTATTCTGAAACAACACTATTATAAATTAAAACTAAGCGGGTCAGCTGTTTACAATGATCATCACATTCATCACATGCTCTATACATATCAATCAATTTGTATTTAGAATATCGTGAACATCATACCCGCTTCACTTTAATGCTGCTGACTTTACATTATTTATTCTTTTCATTATTTATACAGTCCCATTTAATCTACAATAAAATTCTAATACTTATCTTACACAGATATTTGCTACTGAGTCATGGATGTTTTCTATGTAGGTATTTATGTATTTGTATATTATATATATCTTTGCCTGAGTACCCACAACACAAGCTTTCTTGAGCTTACCGTGGGACTTAGTGAATTTGTGTAAGAATAATGTCCCTATAATATTCAATTATTTATCCTTTGCAAATAATATTTCTTAAAGTATTGGGCCTTATGAAGTAACAGCCAGCGAGACCAGAGCCAAAATATTTCATCGGTATTTCTTTTTTTAGAACTATCGTCTTCACTGTTGCTTGAAACGCCTCCAACATTATCTTTGACAATTCTCCGACATAAATCCACATGTACAGGAGCAAATCTTTTTCCTCACACTGCGTAGAAAATAATAATGTAGAGAAAAAGTGTTAGTGAAATATTTGGTCGTGTCGTGAGAGCCGTGCACATCTGGTACCAAATCAATTTATCGTACGGACGTGACGTTCGATACCAACGTGCCGAGAGCGGCTTACATGCCTGTGTATGAAGATGTCTCGGATACAGGCAAAGATACAAGGACTGGGACGTTCTCGAATTAAGTGAAGTGCACTTAGGCACCGCGTACCTACGATTGGACACATCTCAGTAACCACTGTATATAGGTAGTCATCAAAAGTTATACAATGAAGGCGAGACATAAAAACATGAAATATGTACCCATTTCACATTTTTTAGATGCTTTATGGCTAGCCATTTCTCGAAGAGATTAATACGTATTAAAACATGTAGAATTTGCATCCAACGCCTTAAGTATAATACCAGGTTATCCCTTATTATTATTATGAGATTGTGTACGGAAAACCCGCAAACCCCCGCAATTTTCCTTGAATAAAGTAGGTAAACAATGGCTTGAACTGCCATCGGTATAACCTCATTATAAAATATGTACCTCTATTTTACCGTCTGACAATTCAAAGAAAATTGCAAAAAGAGGCACTTTTTTGCTGTTCGCTAAGATCATGTTATATTATGCATTGATTAAATATATTAGATAGATAGTATAATCCTATAAGCCGATTCGAGTTTCAGTTATTCGATCTCATTCCAATATGATACCTACAGACGGTCTAGCAAAAGTTGCTTTCTCGCGCGCGAGTCCATACTTGAAGCCGCGCTAGATGTATGGAGTCGCGCACGAGAACGCAACTCAAGCTAGACCGACTGATCTGATAGACCGGACCAGAATCGAACCAGCCCTTGTTATTTAACATTAACCGCATATTTCCCCATCAATCACATTCACCCAAAAGTTTTAAAGTATTCTACAAAGTTTAGCTAAGAAAAAATAATGTAACTCTTTTCACTATGGAAATTCGAAAGTCATTATCATTACCTTAATTCGATAATTTGAGGTAACAGATTGATCCGTTGTTAACCTCACCTACACAGTCATAAATGACTTTATTTCACTTTCTAAAGCAGTTAACGACTCCGCCTTTATTCACCTGCTTCCGGTTTCATTATTTTATGTAAATCGTAGCCCGTTGAAAAGCATAGGTCGTGGCGGTAGACTCTTTGTTGCAAAACACTGTGTCATAATGATAATGTACTTACAGTAGTTAGTCTATAATCTATCCACTGGTTTGAATTTTCATATAGGCAAGTTTTAATAATGGTTCCCTCCATTGTGGCGGTTGACCTTCTCCTAAGCCCCCCCCCCCCCCCCCACATCTAGCGTCTTTCGAGCGTCGGCCTCTGGTCAGCGCTATGGAAAATGATGTGGCTGCGCAGTTGCGTCGACGTTGCGTCGAGCAGCGGCCATAGAGTTGTAGACGCCGACGCTCGAAAGACGCTAGATGTGGGGGGCCCTAACCTGTGGAAAAGTAAAACAAATAGTATATTTACGACACTGCTTGCAGATCTCCAGCTATAGGGTCATACTTATCATAATATCTAATTTCCTATTTTGCAAGATTGTAAAACTAGGTTATAGGTAGCGAGTGAAAGTATTCGAGACGTTCAATCGGTCAAATAAGAAAAAATAAATAAAAAACAACTACTCGACTAAAATAGCATTAATCTCAAAATAAATGCGTCTGTCAAATTTGTGAATCATGGTACCGATTATGGAAAACACCGACACGATACGATGGGAATATACCGACGTCAAAGAGTAGGTATAGTAAACGCGTATACATTTGCTTATCATGAACAGTGGTACAACTAAAAATGAAATGCTATTGCATTTAATATTCTATCTTTTACTGGTAAGATTTAAAGTCGAATGGCATTTCATTTTGTTTTGTGTCACTATTCATGATAAGCGTCGAATTATGTAGTTATGACACGAGTTTAAAGAACTATTATAAGCCCATTTATTCAATTATGACTTTAGGGTAGGGTATTTCGAATTTATTATGGCCTCTAATAGCAGTAGTGTTACTGATGTCAAGTTAAGCTTATTGTTTCATCCAAATCTTACCAGTAAATATGAAAATTATTTAAATTAAATTAGTGAGCGCTGGTGGCCTAGCGGTAAGAGCGTGCGACTTGCAATCTGGAGGTCGCGGGTTCAAACCCCGGCTCGTAACAATGAGTTTTTCGGAACTTATGTACGAAATATCATTTGATATTTACCATTCGCTTTTCGGTGAAGGAAAACATCGTGAGGAAACCGGACTAATCCCAATAAGGCCTAGTTTACCCTCTGGGTTGGAAGGTCAGATGGCAGTCGCTTTCGTAAAACTGGTGCCTACGTCAAATCATGGGATTAGTTGTCAAGCGGACCCCAGGCTCCCATGAGCCGTGGCAGAATGCCGGGATAACGCGAGGAAGAAGAAGAAGATTAAAATTAAATTACAAATTGTTACAAACATCTTCGTTACTATAATGAAACAGACCTTCTGGAGGAATCTTTGTAGTTTACCGCTACGCTGTCTACCTCGCAAAATTTAAATCATGTTACCATTAATTAGGGTACCGTCGGGAATGGAAAACGGCTTGGATAAGCATTTTCATTCGCCTGTTGCCGTTACTCAAAATAATCAAGATCAAGATAAGATTTACCTCGAAGTGTGAGTTTTGTTTAAGCGGATAGCTACGTTTTTGATAACGATTGTTTATTTAACAATGTACGAGTAATAATGTTCAGTCATCAAAGCTATTGCCATTTGATATTTAATAATTTTAACACATATCAGTGAAAGAAAATATATGGGTTAGTGTGGAACAATAAAATCATTTATCCGTAAACATATTTTGATTAATTTATACATTTTCAATCTTAATTTAAGTTTTAATCGTGTGTCGATAGATGGCAGTAAAGTACCGTGACTACAAAATTTACATGGACAATAGCCCTCTATACTATCTATTATCTTTGCTACTACTTTATTAGAGGTTGGACAGTAAGAGATTGCTTCAAAACAAAGTCGTGTTACATCAATTGCCTTAAGAAACACAGAAAAAGTTGCGGAGTCGTGTTTGTGCGAATACGGCAAAGTGGTCTCCATTATTACGTGATCTGGAACAACAACATCGTTAGTGTGCTATTTACTAAAATTACAGACACAATTAAAAGCCTGTTGAAACATTAATTTCAAGCAATACCAAAATTTACAAACTACACAAACAACGTAGCTACCTTTCCAAAGGCAAATAAAGGCATTAAGGCTAAAACGAACAACTTATTTTCTTGCTAGCGTCCTCCTATTTCCGTTTAGCTATAGGTATTTCTTCCGCTTCAACTACAAGTATGTAATTAATTACACCTCGTCAATTACAAGCACATATGTATGTTCAAATTTATTTCGAATAAGAATACCTACATTAGTAGCCGTTATTTTGATAACTACGTCGACATTTGTTTGTGTAGCTATCTTCTATGCGGAGTGAAATTTCATAGGTACCTAATACCAGATATAGGCGACTGTACTCATTACTATGAGCAGCTTTTGTTATGAGAGCAACTCTGAGATCGCAATTCACAATCGCATTCAATTTTTTTTGATTTCAGAGTACTGCTACAATAAAAAGTGATCATAGAAATGAGTTTAATCGCGTACATATATATTGAGTCGCCTAAAACATCACCCGTATAATGGTTAATATGGTTATATATAAAATACATAATTATGTATTCCTAAATTGTGCCTATTTCTAAAATTCAGCGCACGTCAAGCCAGGCAGACTCAGCCTCAAGCCAAGCAGCTGCAAACGTGCAGCACCAACAAGTATGATCAGTAAGGCAAATAAACACAGTCTTACATCAGAGATAAGGCAATATTTCGCATATGGGATGATGTAAGGCGCTAAAGTTGTTAAGTACTTGAGTACGAGTAGTATGCTCGCGATTTCGCTGTCGTTGTGATACAAAATTTTACGCTCCGTTTTATGCAATTGTTCTCCATAAATCAAAATTTGATACAGTATTTTATTTATATTCGTTGATTAAAACAAAATCGTAAATCTCATTTTAAACTAGATATTTAAACATTTTTTTTAGGTACTAAATATATAATATTTTATTTTTTTAAGTGAGTAGGTATAGGTATATGTACCTACCAAACAGATACGTAGGTATACGCAGGTGAATTGAAGGAAGGTTGTAAACTGAGGTGTGTAAACAAAAAAAAGAATGGAAAAATTCAGACTGGCATAAATTTGGATTGCAAACGGTTAATTTAAAAAATATATATAGACCCAGTTTTGTTAAATAAATTTAAATTAAAAAAAATACTCACAACTAGAATTACTAGACACATACAAGATGTATAAAAGAGTCTCACCTGTAAGTACGTAAAGTACAGGTATAAAGATATCACGAAATGTGTGCCCTTGCATAAAGAAATATAGTAAGAATAGAGTGCTCACTCCATACACCACTTGATACCAAAACGACTTTTATTTTCCCAGTCGACATCTACTTGATACTAGAATTCTCTAGTGTCGCGACTCATGAAAATTGTATTGAACAACATTTTAGAAGTAAGATTAAAAGCAGGAATTGAAAATAGACTTTCGTTTAATCCGGTTATAATATTAGCTGACAATTGTTGAGCATTAGACTTTTCGGGCGTCGGAACATCTATTCTCAAGTAGCAGAACTGCTAATTCCGCTACTCGATGCTAGATGTCGACTATGAAAATATTAGCTGACAATTGTTGAGCATTAGACTTTTCGGGCGTCGGAACATCTATTCTCAAGTAGCAGAACTGCTAATTCCGCTACTCGATGCTAGATGTCGACTATGAAAATAATAGCCGTTTTGGTACTAAAACTGATGTATGGAATGAGCACTCTATGTAATTTTTTCTCTATGGAGCTTGCTATATGTACATAGAAGCAAACAAACTGGCGGGCCGGATGCTGCGCTCCGTTGGTTGCTCCCCGGAAATCTGACGGGGCATTAACATCTTCAATATGGGGAGAGAAAAATGGCCAACCTAAACATGTCATGTGAGGACTCTTAACCCGGTTCAATGGTGCGATGAAAGTGTGAAACGTTATCAGTATGTGAATTATGGTAAGATTTTTGGTGTTAAAATTTTGTTGATTCTGTAGCCAAATCATTAAGCTAAAACGACATATCCATTTGTTATTTTAAAAGGACATCGGGATTAAGGTAGATGTAATTTAACGATATATTAAGGAAAAACCAAAAAACTATGCAAGTTATCTGTTTTCGTTATACCACCATACCGTTAACTATAACAAATAAGAAAATCGATAGAGTCTGTGCGGAAAGAGAAGAGTCGTGGCAGAAACGGGAACTAACATTTTAAATTTTATATGGCAATCAAACCTTTGACACCTGTCTTGTAAAAAGTAAACAAACTTCTGTCAATGTATATTTTTATTAACAAAAACCGCAAGTTTTACGTATAAAATATTTTCAAAACACGATAAAACCACAAGGAAAATTATATTTAACATTGTTCGGTTTTGTCAGCGGGAAGAAAACGGCTAAAAGCCGACTATCGACTTACAAAAAGTCGCGGAACGTGTTTCCGCTATTCGCAGTATTGATGTTGTATTTAATATTAAATAATTACCTATTTAATAAGCCCCCTAAGTAACTTGTCTCCGGTACATAATCGGTAAGTATATTCATTCAAAATATATTAATTTTCATAAATCTGCAGGTCATTCATGATCTTTAAAATAACTGACAAATAGTCTTGATACTTGCCATTTTATGCATATTTATATGTAATTTCTTTTTCAGGATTGTGTAAAAGTACCTACGGTATCTCGAATAAGAGACCGCTAAGTAGGTGATATGCAAGAATTCGTAATCTACGTGCCGGATTCAAGCACATCCAGTTCAGATGAAGATAGTTCTATGAGTGTCCCTGGTTGTTTTGAAGCTAGATCAAACATAAGTGACATTGAATATTTTAATTCAGACTTCGATTACAAAGAATAAAACTTTTTCTAATAAAATATTTCTTTATTTGTAGGTTCTGTTAGTTACGAAATTATATTTCATATTTAGCAGTGACTTTTCAGCGAAGTAAAATATCGTGAGATGAGAGAACCGGACATATCCCAATAAGGCCTACCTACTTATGCACTATTTTTATTCATATTCATATTTATTATTAATAATGTACACATACATTACAAGTCAAGTTTACAATGGGTGAAATATATCCCAGATAAAATTACAGTTCTATTGCCCAATTTCTACCCGATCTACCCGGTTTTAATAACTGTTGGACTGCACAGATTAGGCAGTACATAAATGAGACTCGTATCTTGTTTGGTACTAAAATTACAATTGTATTGGGCAGATTCTTAAATAGTTTTAGCAGTTTTGTCAATAGCAGTCACTTTTTAGTATCTGAGATATAAAAACAAGTGTGTTTTAAAAAGAAAACTAGTGCCTGCGCTAAATCAGAGGATTGAGTTGACGAGCCGACACCACCACCAGGCTCCGTTTAGTAAGCCGTAGTAAAAAACCGGAACAAAAGGGATTCAAGTATCATGACCTTTAGTGTCGTACTATAATCACGTGACCAGTGTTGTCAGCATAGCAAAAACCATAAAATAGCACTGGCGCGCCCTCAAATCCCACGACTCTTCTCTTTCCGCACAGACTCTAACGGTTATGTAATTTTTTTAAGAGAATGATTTTTCCATTCTTGTCAAATTCGGCGTGGTTGAGCTTTCACGTCTTTTTTTGTCGTTTTGACGTTTTCAAATATTCAGATTTCAGGTTGCAATAATATAAAAGTCTACATTCACATTGTCATAAAATGAATACTTATTAGAGAGGAAAAGAAATGGCCTGCTTAAACATGTCACACGAGGACTCTTAACTTGACCTAGTTCAATGCGAGTGTGTGCTTAAAGGTAAAAGGTAAAAAGATCTGAGATTTATGAGTTAGCGTGTAGGTAAATACATTGTTTTAACCTTTTTATTATTTTGTTAAATTCGAAGCCTATTTTTTTATATCTCTGCAATATAATGTTTGTTTTTACAACCTGATGATGAATAATTAAACAACTAAACCGATTAAGAGTTAATATTAGGTTAACAGATAGTTTGTGACCCGAAGAACTCGAGGAAGTACGTAGGGTAGTTTTTATCAATCATCATCATAACTTCATGCAGATGAAGGCGCGGTTAGAAGCTAGTACCTACTTAATACCTGGTGTGGCTTGTAATATGAGCAAAAAATGTAACTGTAGGCTGTACTCCTCATACTGATCGACATTAGTTCAGCGACTTTTGAAAATAACGGCGTGGCGATGGCATCCATTGAATATAATATTTATTTTGTATGAAAAATACTTCATAATTTTTAAAAGTTGTTGAACAAAAGTGTCACCGTTTGAGGAGTACAATCTATGTTTTAATTATTTGCTCATGGTACAGGCCACACCCGGTATATCAGCAAACATGTACTCATGTATTGCTAAATGATCATGTGGATATTGTGGATGTACTATCGGCCAAAGCTAGAGTCGACCACCTTAAAGGCGCATTTTGTTTGAAGCGGGAACATCTGCCCGAGGCTCTTCAGCTTTCGTCCACCAATGAAATTTGGGGGCGGACCACTAGAATTTCTCTTGAAGATTTTTTTGTAAAAAAAATGTGTATGGGTATCGGTCATCTGTTTGAAATGCAACGTCTGGTCATGTCCTTTAGGACCCCAGCAGGTAAACGCAGTTATTCGATGCTTGACTGTCCAATGAAAAACCCCCACGCTATAGTGAACGTCTCTAATATTTTGGAGCCCTGGACTAGTAGTTAGTACCAACTGTTGGAACAGGAAGCTCAAAATATGTTAGTCCCCGTATGGTGTTGATAGCTTTGTAGACTAGGAAATATGTATAACTTATAACGCCACTCCAAAGATGCGCAAAAGGACACTTGTAAACTACTTTTAATATTACCGACCATATTCCAATACAATCGAGCATCAGTTTAGGCGACAATAGTTGAACGCTCTTACTGATTTAACTATAAAGTCGAGTTCATTTAGGGTCCATATTGGGTAGCATAATAATTGATTGTCCTAATGTAATGTTACGCATAAAACTCATTTCGCATAATTGTTATTGTGCTGGAAATATTAACATTTCTGAAAAATTATAACACAAACCTAACCTATCCTAACCTACCCTATTCTATACAACCTATGCAAAATATTTTGGAAAATACTTCCTGTTTCAGCTGGAGAAATAATATGCAAAAAGAGATTTATGCGTGGCATTGCATTATGACAATCAATTATTATGCGATGAGATAGGATCCCGTTCATTTATATTTAACCAGTTTGTCCGCGTAGATATTTTTCGACCGCATTCAATTACTACTCGAACGTAAATTTTAACTGATATTGTTTTACATTGTCAAAGCTAAAGAGCCTATCGCTTCGACAACGAAAACCATTATGTCTCTCTATCACACTTCCATATTAGTGCGACAGTGACAGTTGCGTTTCGATCGCTACGGAGCGTAAGCGATCGGCATCTTGGCTACGCGGCCTGATCATTTTACTCATTCCGAAGAATCTTTGTAGCATCTGTTAAATGTTTCCGAGCTATGTCACGAGCACGCAATGTGATCGCACATGAAGCGGTTTAATAAGCATAATAATTTCCAATAAAACTGTATGTAACACATGGGGGCGCACAGTGAGCCGAAGATTTCCCATTACATTATCATACAGACGGCCGACTCACGCGTTGGCGGTGTGGATTGGGCTGTAACCATACAAATATAACAAGCTTGGAGGAGTAACTAACATTCGATATCTGCTCTATGCCAAATAAGGTAGAAAGTGCCGGCACACATTTTTTTTATTTGCGTACGAGTAAATATATTGACTTATACTTTTATACGCATTAAAAAAAATTGAATACCCTGTATGTAGTATTTAATGTTTTTTGCAATATAGTATTTTTACCTTGCCTAACTTGGAAGATGACATTTGATGAGAAGCCAAGGCGACTAGAATAAGAGTGTGCTATCTGATTATGCATATTATTGTGACAGTTCCCTATACTATAACTTGATCGCCTAAAAACTCCATTCACCTATAATAACGAACAAAACTCTACACAGAAGTTAAGAAATCGCATCCATACCATCGTTTTAAATGAGGTATGGTGCTATTGAATCGCTTACAATCTTATTAAAGCGAAATGACTATTTAACCACGCAATATGATGATCGTGTAAGTATAATAAAATCAGTTTATGGTGATAGGAAATCCTACATGCAGCTAAAAGCCACTTCATGGTGGATAATAACTATATTATCTACGGTTGTAAAAGTGATTCTATTTTGTAATTGTACGAGTATAAATACCTATCAAATAGGTAGTTCTATTACGTAGGTTGTATAAGTACTATGGGAATAAATTGTCTAAGTGTAATTTTGTTTAGACTGTTAACACTCTTATGAGTTATGCTCAAAGAGATAGTTCACATGCACAGTTTGGGCGATTCGCACTTTTCATAATGAAACGGAAGCCATTTTGATGACGTCATTGCATGTCACTGCATCTATACATATAATAAAGCTGTAGAGGGTCGAAAGTCTGTACATGGAAGATATTTGAAAAAAAGTTGGCTTGGGATACTTAGAATCGATAACAGAACACGTTCCAACAATTTTTAGAATTTTTGTCTGTTTGTCTGTTTGTCTGTTTATCTGTTTATCTGTTTGTCTGTTTATTTGAACGCGCATCACGTGAAAACGGCTGGACGGATTTTGATGAAAACATGACTAATCTGTCGAGAAAATCTCCGGCCAGGTTATAGGCTATAAAAATTCAACCCCTAAAATGGGGGGGTAGCCACAAAACTCGCTTGATTTAAGTTTGCCCGTGAATCTTATGGCGCTACTTAGGAAGGAGGGGCAAACTTTTTCAAATATGTGTTACCGCTATTGAGTACCCTGGTAAACTAACAGGTGGCGCAGAATTTAATACGTAGTGATATGAATAAGCCACCAAGGAAGGATTTTGCCAAATTAATGAGGGGGTACGGATATCAACAATTGAATAATTATCTTGATTTAATAATACAACAAAATTAAACGACAGTAAATTAATTGCCCTTCATTGCACAGTGCCATCTTTTTCAAGACTGCCCAAAAAAATACAGAGAGAGTGTATTGTGTGTTTTCAGCGTTCGTGTTTGTATGTAGGTATATATTTATTTTAAGGGGGAGGCCTATGTTCAGCAGTGGACGTCTTATGGCTGAGATGATGATGATGATATATTTATTTATGTGAGTTTCTTTATTCCACCTTAACTTCTGAATGCCTTAACCGATTTAGACGTACGATACATCATTAGAATCCTTACGTCATCCCGGGTGAGGCTATGTGACGTCATTATCAAACCAATATGGCGGACTTAATACGCCACATTACGCAACCTTTAGAGTAAATATCGTGCAAACCTCATCGCATCTCGCATGCTCAAAGCGTCGGCAGTAGCCCGACGTACGTGGCGCGCTGTACGCGTTCCAAAGCCGGGCGCCGTACTCAAAGCGTCGGGAGTAGCCCGACGTACGTGGCGCGCTGTACGCGTTCCAAAGCCGGGCGCCGTACTCAAAGCGTCGGGAGTAGCCCGACGTACGTGGCGTGCTGTACGCGTTCCAAAGCGGCGCCCGCATACTCAAAGCGTCGGGAGTAGCCAGACGTACGTGGCGTGCTGTACGCGTTCCAAAGCCGGGCGTCTTCGGCGCCCTCATACTAAAAGAATCTGGCGTAGCCCGACGTACGTGGAGCGCTCCACCCGGTCCAAAGCCAGGCGACTTCATCTTTCTCATACTAAAAGAGACGTACGTGACACGCTGTATGGTTACCAAAGCCGGGCGCCTTCGGCGCCCTCATACTGAAAGAGTCGGGCGTAGACCGACGTACGTGGCGCACTGTACGCGTTCCAAAGCCGGGCGCCGAACGCATGCTAAAAGTGTCGGTCGTAGACCGACGTACGTGACACGCTGTACGCGTTCCAAAGCTGGGCGCCTTCGGCGCTCCATGCTAAGAGTCAAGCGAAGACCGACGTACGTGACACACTGTACGCGTTCCAAAGCCGGGCGCCTTCGGCGCCCTCATACCCAAAGCGTCGGGCGTAACCCTCCGTACGTGGCGCGCTGTACCAGATCCGAAGCCGAGCGCCTGTGGCGCCCTCATACTAAAAGAGTCGGACGTAGCCCGACGTAAGTGGCTCACTGTACGCGTTCCAAAGCCGGGCGCCTTCGCCTCATACTAAAAGAGTCATGCATAGCCCGACATAGATATGTGGCGCGCTGCACGCGGTCCAAAGCCAGGCGACTACGTACGACGTACGTGACACGCTGTACGCTTGCCAAAGCCGGGCGCCGAAGGCGCCCTCATAGTCAAACCTTCGGACGTAATCCGACGCACGTGGCGTGCTGTACGCGTTCCAAAGCCGGGCGTCTTCGGGGCGCTTGCCAAAGTTGGGCGCCGAAGGCATTCTCAAACTCAAAGCTCATACACAAAGCCCGATGGCGTCCTTATGTGCAAAGCGTCGGGCGTAGGCCGACGTACGTGACGCGCTGTACGCGTTTCAAAGGCGGGCGCCTTCGGCGCCCTCATACTAAAAGTGTCGGGCGTAGACCGACGTAATACTTGACACGCTGTACGAGTGCCAAAGCCGGGCGCCCTCATACTCAAAGCGTCAGCGCCACCCGACGTACGTGACACGCTGTACGCTTGCCAAAGTTGGGCGCCGAAGGCACCCTCATACTCAAAGCGTCGGGCTTTGCCCGACGTATGTGGAGCACTGCCCGCGGTCCAAAGCTAGGCGACTTCGACTTTCTCATACTAAAAGAGTCGGGCGTAGTCGGACTACTACAAATCGCGCTCTAAAAAGTATGAAACAATAAGATAGAATTCTTATCAGAAATTATCATGCAGGAAATTATAAATGTAAGCGTAATATAATTTACTATTTTTTATATATTTAGCAGCTTATCTGACACAAACCGAATTCCACGCGGGCGGAGCCGCGGGCACAGCTAGTGTTGAATATAATTGTTTATAAATAATTATATATAATATTTAATAAGCATAAGTAAAACAAAAAACAATTTGGTAGACAAAATTACGCAATTACTAATGTAAATAAGAATACACGTAATCGGGACACCGCTAAATCACTACATACATCTTATACAACAAAGGGCCTGATTCGGATTTTGAAATAGAAATCTATTAGATATATTTTAGACATCACCAAGATACGATAACGATATGTAGGTATAAGATCTAACCTGTCAAATTTGACATTTGCGCAATTCTGGAGATACTCTTGAACGATTTCCACAGGATATGACTCAGAGATCCAATTCACATCTAATAGATATCTTACTCTATCTAACGTTAAAGTTGGTAAAAGTGACATTGGTTGCCCGAATTGCGCTGCAAAAGAGAACTAGTCGATATCTAAACTATAACGTATCTAGAATGGATCTAGTACGTGTCGTCTCTAAAGTCCCCCGCCGCGTCTATCTGTTTGTATGGTCGCTATTACGATAAACTCAAACCTACTGAGCGGATTTTCATGCAATTTTCACCTATCAATAGAGTGATTCATGGTTTAGATGTAAAAGTTAAGGTTCTACCCATGCGAAGCCGGGGCGGGTCGCTAGTACTTAATAAGCGAAACACTTTAATTCTAAATTTACACGTAAAGTTACATTTTCATAAAAAAACCGGGCAAGTGCGAGTCGGACTCGCGCACGAAGGACTCCGTACCATAATTAAAAAAAAAAAAAAAAAGCAAAAAAAACAACGGTCACCCATCCAAGTACTGACCACTCCCGACGTTGCTTAACTTTGGTCAAAAATCACGTTTGTTGTATGGGAGCCCCATTTAAATCTTTATTTTATTCTGTTTTTAGTATTTGTTGTTATAGCGGCAACAGAAATACATCATCTGTGAAAATTTCAACTGTCTAGCTATCACGGTTCGTGAGATACAGCCTGGTGACAGACGGACGGACGGACGGACAGAAGAGTCTTAGTAATAGGGTCCCGTTTTACCCTTTGGGTACGGAACCCTAATAATAGGGTCCCGTTTTACCCTTTGGGTACGGAACCCTAAAAACACACTACATTGCAGTCTCTTCATATTTTTACCCAAATTTTAATATTCTTTGTCACAGGTAAAGTTTCCCTAAGTGCATGTAAAACAAACTACAATACTTAGGTATCTAGGTTCCACACAAGGGACCTAACATTGTCACAGCCGTAAAGCTCCGGCGGTTTAATGACTTTTTATGGGCTATTGCAAACCTCGGTCATTTTATGCGCCGCTTGTCAGGCTTTTATCGCCTTTCGAATAATCACTCCGTAGAAAGGAGGCTTTAAAGGTAATAACTACGTATAATATATGACCGGATGAGTCAGACTGCCGTATTCGAACTTCACGATATTCACAAGAGACGACACTGGATCCATTCTAGATACGTTATAGTTTAGATATCAACTAGTTCTCTTTTGCAGCGCAATTCGGGCAACCAATGTCACTTTTACGCTAGATAGAGTAAGATATCTATTAGATGTGAATTGGATCTTTAAGTCATATCCCGTGGCAATCGTTCAAGAGTATCTCCAGAATCGCGCAAATGTCAAATTTGACAGGTTAGATCTTAAACATATCGTTATCGTATCTTGGTGATGTCTAAAAGATATCTAATAGATGTCTATTTCAAAATCCGAATCGGGCCCAGTGAGTCGTTACTAAATATCAGACGGGAAATGTATGTAATATATTACATATATTGTTTGTCTAGTTACTCGACCTGTTTTCGTTTGCCTTTAAAAATATCTAGTGTAACTTAGTTACTGTAAATAATTCATAGTGAAAGCACAGTTGTTGTTCGCATCAGAGGGCCTCCCGCGAACCTCTGCCGACCGACGTGTTGCCTCTGTCGCACTTGCAAATTCATTCGTAAGTGTGACAGGCAGGCAACACGTCGAACGTGATTCGCGGTAGGCCCTTAGTATAGAAAACGAAGAATTAGTTGACCGTGAGCCGGACGACGTCGTTAAGAACACAGCACGGCACGTACGGTCTCAGTTAGACGATGCGAGAACTCGCATGCGAGTTTCATTACATTGCAGGTTTTGATTGGTCGGTTGAATTTAACGTAACCAACATTCCGCAATGTAACTAAAGTCGCATGCGAGTTTCATTACATTGCGGGTTTTGATCGGTCGGTTGAATTGAACGTAACCAACAGTCCGCAATGTAACTAAAATCGCATGCGAGTTCGCGCGCCGTGTAAATCAGCCTACTGTATGAGGTCTCGGCGTAAATCGATTACCAACGAGTCTATACGACGTCGGCGTCGGCTACAATGCAGTTTAATTAGTAGTAAGCCTCGATGAAAGCGCCTCCGGCCTCTGTCGCCGCTAATAGGTAATTAAACGCTTCGGGAAACACCAGGTCACCAAGCCACAGAGGACCGAACTTGCAGAGGAACAATTTCAAGCCAGACTTTTTGGTAGGTTAACACGGCCACTTCAAATATGATGCCATCTGGCAAAAAAAAATGCTTTACTGTTTGTAATTTTTATAAAATTTGTGAAAATAAACGTTTCAGTGTTTCTTCACTTCTTTAAAATTTTGCGCCATTGACAATTTTAAAATACTGATACATTAAAAATAAAACAATACTTTGAATTCTTCTTAAGGTTTTCTGATCAGATACTTCTAGAAAGAAAAGATGAATAAGAAGCTTTAAATTTTTTTTTAATAACACTTTACTTGCTTTCGTTTAGCTTCACTGATTAGATACTTATAAACTGAAATAAATGTTATATACTAAGAAAAAGTACAAACAAAAAAAAGTACAAAAGTAAGGAAAAGTAAGTTCAGTTTATAATTTATATAGTAGTGTTTCTACTTGTTAAAAACAAATTAAAATATTTCCTGGAAAATAATTTAATTTGTTCAAATACTTCATTGGATTAGATACTTCTTAAATGAAAGGATGTTTATCAAGCATCAAAAATATTTACACATTATCAGGCTAGTTGAAATATTTTTTGCGTTGCCACCGGTTACTCTTGGGTCACAACCTACCGACTGCGCCAATAAAAAGTATTAAGTAGGTACCTAAATCGCAAGCCTAACTGACTTTATTGATTTCCCGGCATTTTACAATTGTTTGCATACCCTACAGGTATTATGATCTTGAATACCAAAAACGCCGAACCACCACGCTTTTTCGTAGCGACACGAATAAATTCTATCCTCTTTCGAAGCAATCCCGCCCTTATGAAGCGGATCTGAACAAATTACAATAAACGACGTGCCGTATTGGCAGCTAACAAATCCTGTTTCCGCCAAATATGTTTTCTGTAACGCGGTTTGTGATTGATTTCCGACGGCGCATACATTTGCACCGCAGTAAACAGATTTTTAGAATAAATATAAATATATATTCTTCTGTCTTCTTTCTTCTGATGTAAGATCTTACTTATGGGTAGTTTCGAAAAATTTGATAAAATTAAAATAACTAGTATTGGATTGGATTTTGATTGACTTAGAAAAAAATGTAAAGATCTTATCTACCTACCTAGTTTACTATAGTAAACTCATGAAATTTCAGTCCGTAAATTACATGTTTAATGAGTCAAGTTAATAACCAAATGAAACATTTTAAGAACGCCCTACGCATTATGCCAAAAAATCTTTTTTGTTCCAAAAATACCTTACATCATTTTGGAAAAGACCTGATCTGACCTGACCTCTCCAAACTCGCTTTCACCTTAAAAACATTGAGAACGACGATGCCACAGACAGTCAAACAGACACTGGCGTCAAACATATAAACACCCCTCTTTTTTGCATCGGGAGTTAAAAGCAGTCCCCTGTTGATAGGATAAACTACTAAAAATATGGCATTTATTTTATGTCATGGTCATGACATCTTATCAAACTTTAAAAGTTAAATATAGTTCGGCCGTAATGCATATCGCATAATAAGAAACAATTTATAATTATTATCTATTGTTACCATGCGGCCTCACTAAATAAATAACTGCAATAAATTGAAAACACGTTAAATAGGACGTGACATGTTAACGAAACATTTTGATAAATTAAACCTAAATAGTCACTGATTGCCGGCATCGGATATCGCATATAATTTGTTCCACAGAGTGTAATAAATATAATAAAATTGGCACTGCCTCAAGGTTGGGTACTGCAAATGGCAAGAGGTACAAAGAATTGTATTTACTGCGCAAAAGAACTACATGCCACCAAAATCTAGACATATTATTCGGCTTATATATATGAGTTTGATGGATTATTTATAGACATCGACTTTTCCGATTCTTTCCAACTTTGAGTGAACATTGATTTATCACAAGAACGTGTCAATTAAAAGGTTATATGGCGGCAAACTGAAAAAAAGTTTTTGGAATAGAGAAAACTGTAGTAATTAGGCATTCACTCTTGCATGTTTTAACTCTTTCTGATGACGTGTATGTACACGTCATTTAGGTCCTTAGAGGTTTCGTATTAAATTCATGAATTAAAAAAAATATTTTTAGGCCACAAAAAAATACAAGAATATTTATTTCTTGCATTTTTTGTGGTGTCATAAAAGTACTGAGTGATATCAGAATCTGGTGATATGCAACTTTGTAGTCGGATTTTTTTAATTAACCGTACAACTGCGATGTAGACTTGACGGCGTTGTATGATTTCATAAAAAAATAGTACAAATATACGTTAATCTGCATGAAAAGCTTATTAAAAGAAACTTTTAGGAAACTATGAAGTTATTTAAGTGTTCAAATAATTGATTACGTTTAACACCGAAGTTACTCCATTTGTAAACAGGAAGTATTTACTTATAAGTATATTGTACAATCAAGAGTTTATCGTGAAATCTCTTAAGGAGTTTGAAAGCACAGGTTCTAAGAGCGCTCAGTTTAATTAAAAGTAGTTCCGAGAATACTGATTCTGTTGAATTCAAACTGTTTATTTTATCAAAGTTACATCTTACCTGATCATTTGATTGGAAAATAAATCTTTTGTCTCGCTACATAAAGGTCGTATTTCATCCAAATCTTCGTTTAACGCAAGACTTGCGGCTCGATTCTGAAAATGTATTAGATCTCTACTAGACCTCAACAAGTTACGATATGGATAATTTAAAGATACTTGTAAGATAGATATGTCAAATTTGACGTTTCCGCGATTCTGGAGGTCCTCTTGAACGATTTCGACAAGTTATGACTTAGATATCCAAGTCACATCTAGTCGATATCTAATGTAAATCTAGTTGATCTCTATATCGTTTCTAGATCTTGTGATTATCTCGTTTCCCGAATACGCGTGAATGATTTGTAAAGGTACGTTGCCGATTTTCAGTCCGTAAAATGGTCCGCGCTGCACATTTTTATAACATTTACTTACCGACCGGAATGAAATCGCGGCGGAAATAGAAAGTTAGCACATAATCCGGTGCAAAGTGTAAAACTGCATTTATTTTATTGTGCTTTTAAAGAGATTTGCTTGCATAAAAGCGTACCTAAGTGCTTAAAGTTTTCTATCGAATTATCTAACTTCGGGCATGAGAAGGCAAGGCAAATATAATTAAGTCTTTACGACAAATATTAAGCCGTATTATTTCATATTGTTGAAGTGATTATTAGGTATTTATGTAGGTATGATTTAACTGCTTGTAAACTTCTGCTTTGTTGTTGTTGTTGTTTGTGTGTTGTGTTGTTGTTGTTAGTGTGGTTACGCCGGGAATTCCGCAATTTGGCCCGAGTTGATTAATTATGTATCTACACGTAATGGCCAATTTAATTTAGTCGTAACTGCTTATGAAGCCTTAGTAGTAGGTTGAGTAGCGTCATTTAGCATGCACTTTAGTCTCAGGCGATGCCGCTTGGCACGATTGTTGCTTAGGTCAAACAAAGTTGACCTGGCCCGGTAGCCGGGAGATCGTACCATGCAGACCCCCCAAAAAGGGGGGGTGAAAGGGTCGGCTCCCCAGGTCCAATCTATGCTACATTCCTTCCTAGTCTTAGCCGGGAGAACTACTGGGCCAGATCAACTTTGTTTGACCTAAGGCACAATCGTGCCAAGCGGCACCGCCTGAGACTAAAGTGCATGCTGTTCCATACATTTGTGTTCATTACTAAACCTACTATAGTAGTGGATCAAAAATTAAGGCGAAAAGCGTATTTTTTATTGCAAGTGTAATTTGTATTACTGATACAATAGAGTAGGCATAACTATCACTCCACGCACAACTAACTGCGCAATGTTGCGATAAAATGCCGTAAAGTCTAGTTCATGTCGCTAAAAAATAGAGCTCGGTTGTAAAAACGGTCGCGCGACAATGTCGGCGGGCGACGGTGACCGCAAAAACTTTAATGGCTTCTTTTATCGACCATTTGCGCGTAATGCTCGCTTTTGTTCTCGTGCGGGGCCTAATCTTTTAAGCGCTTTCGTTAACTTCATAGTTACAAGTACCGTGGAACGAAGATTTGGTTTTAATTAATTAACACCTGTTGTTGTATGGTTTCAACGTATTAGAAGATTTTGTCTTTTAAGTTTAAGCTATTAATAGGTTGAATAGATAGAAATAATAGGTCAGAAAGAAGCTTATAGGTAAATCCTCCCTTACTTCGGGACCTAGTTCAGGCTATGCACAATAACAAGTTCTCCTCTACTTCGGATGATTTTTGTTAAGGTCCATTATGAGATTTATAATGAAACGATTGGCTGGTATCTCATTTCCGGTAGTTCCTTTCTCTTGTACTATTAACTCACATGATCTAGTTATTTTACTCAACAGATAAACTGTGTCAGTCTCTTCGTTAAGCATCTATAAAGTCATTAAGCCCACTGTCTACTACATAAAGTCATAAAAATCTGTAGACTATAGATTTCGTCGTTCTCACCAGTAACCAGTCTGGCTTACGAGCTCGCTCGTGAATGCACAACAAGCTTTTATGCATCTTAATAAACTCAGTAATTTAAGCATGCTAGTGTCTGCTGCAACGCTATTTATCGTTTTGGCTGAATACGTAACGCTGAGTCTGTTTGCAGGGAACGTATAGAAAATTGTACTGCTTTTTGCCGTAGAAACAATTACCGAGCGGTCGTCTCAGTCTATATCGAGGATTCCTCAAAGTTGACAAGAGGACTATTACTTACTTGCATTTTAATATTCTAGTAGATACTTACTTAAATATCTACTAAAGACTTACTTCTTATACTTAGAACTTCGGAAAAATTTTATATCGGTGAGAGCAAATGTTTTTTGTATTTTATTTTCTCAATTTTTAAAGCCTTAAATGAATACATAGCTTGCAATAGCTTGCAAGCACAAGGTTTCTTTAACATAAATAATATAATCGTAATAGAAGGCGTTCCACAGAATCCTACTTACCATGCAAATAGAAGTTATGCTGAAAGCAAATCTGTTCAATCAAAATAAGTAGTCAAGGGTCTCTATTGTTACCCATAAAATTTTATGTTATAATGTATTGTTTGTCCGCATTTTCGTTAGTCCTAATTTGGATTTTCTCAAAAACGCGTATATTACTTTTCAGGATTGCCATAAAACAAACCTAACCTAAACTATCTACAGGATAACCTTACGAAAATCCTGAAAAGTTAACGGTTTCAGAATTATGACTTATGATAATCTGACAATAGATTATGACTTTCAATAATTATGTCAAACAAAGGATCCGTGCAACCTGCCTTAACAATCTGATTGCGGTATGCTAGTGTCTTGAGCTACCTAGCAATTTATCGTTTCGCCTGAATATGTAATGTAACGGGCCTGACTGCAGCGAATGCCTCGAATATGCAAAACTTTAACGCCTAATACAGTCCAGTGTAATATACTCTCCAATCGCGAACAATTTGTCATGATCTTAAGGTCGCGTTTATACTGGTGCTTCTAAAGCTTGGTAAACAAAGAGAATAGTTGCAGCCTTGGAATATGCAAAGCTTAATCCTGTAAATGCGTGTCGGCTGTATGGCACTGTGACGTCACTGCTGGCGTTTGTTACTCACCTAACTTACTCCGTATATTAACTTGGAAGTATTCGGTCACACATGCAGGGGCTTTACTTAATGCATATTATCCTGAAAGGGATTTTGTTGCAAGCCGATTAGTGTGAGACTAACCTTGTAAATCAGCTTTATTGGATCAAATAGATAACAAGCTAGTAGTGCACTTAACTGCAGATCATAGTCTAATAAAACATGGTCTTCTCTTCCCAGAGTGACACAAGGCTACGTCACAATAACATATATAGCGCTATTGCATATTATCATATAGCGCTGTCGCATGATAACGTAGGCTTGTGTCAGTCAGGTGACCTAGAAAAGACGGGAAGAGAGTACCAGGCGGAGTATATTATTATACCATGCTGTAGATGTGTTTTGAACCGTGCATATTCTTTGTGATCTTAAATGCATCTATTTATGTATATTTATCAATTAGTTATTGGGAAGATTATCATTATTCACAGCAGACATATTGATTTATTTTACTGTGAGAAAGTATAAAAGGAGGGTTTAAATATTTCACACGGGTATACGTCGGTACTATACGTAACCATATCCACAGGACGCCTGTAAATTTCTTGCCTATTCGAGCGATTGAGAGACAGATAACAAAATTAAGATTTTCGACTTGGTCCTCAGTTTATGGATTCCGTTAAGGCAGTCGTCAGAGTCCAGTACCTTAATAGAAAGAACACCTACAGTCCTACATTAACAAGAGTATAATAAATACTACAACAGATAGCAATCCGTTGCAAGTCTAACTAATGTGATAGTTTGCCGTTGACTGTTGCCGAATGTGAACATGCCCTAAGTTTCTATGTACTTATCTTGTAAAAAACAAGTTTATAGACTTTTTCACGTCAAAAAACGTTCACGTAGCCTTATCCGAGACGATATATCGGTAGTTACACGAGTTACGCATCGTTATAGAGCCGCTACATGCCATTGGAGCTCGGCGCGCGGTAACAAATATGGCCGAGTGTCTGTTATTTTTATACGGAGCCACGAGCGGACAACAAATCAAGATAACAAGCAGAGGCTGAGGCCAGCACGATATTTACAGATAGGACCCATATCCTATAGCAAACGTATGCGATTTTCCGTGTATTATGTAGGACGTAGTTTTTCTTTTAAATATTAAGTATTTCAGTACTTTTTTACTTCACGCTTAAACCGATTTGGTTGGTTGGTTGGTGGGATTTGTTTGATTGGTTTGGTTGATGGTTGGTTGGTGGTGGTTTTGGGTACCGGGGAAGGACATAATGATAAGATGAGTTTTGCAAGACTTGGAACACGTGGAGTGACTTCCCACTTACTGTGCTGGACCCGATTCCAGGGGTACCACACACTAAATGCTCGGCAGGTAAAGTTTAGGGGGTGAAAAGGGGGGGTGGAAGTTTGTATGGGTAAACTATACAAGGCACATTGGATAATATTAACTGAGATACCCAAATTACTAATTCCACGCGGACGAAGTCGCGGGCAAAAGCTAGTGGGTATATAAAGCATTTATAGAATAGAGTTTTGTAGAAGTTAATCAATGAAAAGAAATTAAAACAGAAATTTTCCCTCTTCAAAGACACTTTCACGTTTTACCATAGACTAGAAATCCTCTAGACCGAGTTTAGAGCAATTATTTCATGCAATCGATGATGCCAAAAATGCGGGAGTGCGCGGGACGAGGTGAGCGAAATCCCGTGCCGTGATTGGTCCGTTCAAAGACACGGACGTCACACAAAGACACTTGCGACTCGAACATAGAGTAAAAGTACCGTATGCGTGGCAGAGGGGGTAGCGCGACTATGCTCAGTCTTGAGGATGTTTTGTCTGTGCGTTTTAGCGATAGGCACATTGTTCGTTTCTTAAAAATGTAAGTGAGAGCTCTTAATTTTTGTACTAATTATTTCTTTGATTTTCCTTATTTGCCTCGTGGCCGAGCATTTTCTCATTGTAATTTCTCGCTCGAGGCCTGTTTTAATAAGGGTAATGTCTATTTATTGAACAAACAACGGCAAAGTTGCCGTCTATTTATCAAGGACTAATAAAAATAACATCAGCAAGTTAGTCAGAGGCGCGATTTGGATCGCATCGCATCGAAGGAAAATTAATCGACGCAACTCCGGTCATTCTTCAAACGAGGCCTCGCCTTCCCTCCCGTGATTAACTTCGGAATAAGATCATCATCGAAAGAACAAGTTTATTACTTTCAAGTTTCCCGTGAATGCACGAAGGGCCCGGAATTCAGTCTCACAATGGCACCAATTACTGAATTCGTGAAATTCGTACGGCCGAATTTTCCATCGTTAGAAGCATAATCTGAGCTTATCTCATTTTCAAGAGGCAGGTCAGTCCCAATTTGATGAATAATTGGTAATTAGGCTTCCAATTGCGAAGTCTGTACAATGTACATATTTATAAATTGTAAAAGGTATTTTTGTTGCCCGTTTTGGCACTCATTAAAATGTCAATGCGCATTTGACAAAACTATAGCTACATATACGAATACATATGTACAGTCACCTGCAATAATATGTTACTCTTCTAAGGCCGCAAAAATACGTATATGTGACACTCTCTTATGGCTCTACAAAATATAAAGATCGTGTCAGATATTTTTGCGGCCTTCGTTGTGTAACATACTGCCGTATTCGAACTTCAAGATATTCACAAGAGACGACACATACTAGATCCATTCTAGATACGTTATAGTTTAGATATCAACTAGTTCTCTTTTGCAGCGCAATTCGGGCAACCAATGTCACTTTTACGTTAGATAGAGTACCTAAGATATCTATTAGATGTGAATTGGATCTCTAAGTCATGTCTCGTGGAAATCGTTCAAGAGTGTCTCCAGAATCGCGCAAATGTCAAATTTGACAGGTGAGATATTAAACATATCGTTATCGTATCTTGGTGATGTCTAAAAGATATCTAATAGATGTCTATTTCAAAATCCGAATCGGGCCCCCAAGATAGGCACAGGTTCAGCTAGCTAGTTTGGGGCTTACCGGACACCTCTTGTGCATGTACTGTGCATGTACTTAATTATCAATATATTCTTATTCTTTTATCATACTAAAATAACTACTCAAACCTAATTAGTAGATCACAGTTTCACTGAACTACAATCTCATTAGAGATAAATTACCTTTTTTAATAACGTTACAGCGATCAGAAATCCTCTCGTCTTTAGGTATCGTTTTATCGCCGGTATTCTCTTTGTAAAATTGCTACTAGTATTTCTTTAAAATTAAGCCTAAGGTTTATGCTCTTTTGTCTAGTCTGTAACAACGGCCTGATTCGAACTTTAAGATACCTACGTCTAATATTACGTCTAGATTTCTGGATAATATCTAATCCATACGTAACTAGACGTAATATTTGACGTACGAGTGAATTTCAATAAAACCGGGCAAGTGTGAGTCGGACTCGCGCACGAAGGGTTCCGTACCATAATGCAAAAAAGGCAAAAAAGACGGTCACCCATCCAAGTACTGACCCCGCCCGACGTTGCTTAACTTCGGTAAAAAATCACGTTTGTTGTATGGGAGCCCCACTTAAATCTTAATTTTATTCTGTTTTTAGTATTTGTTGTTATAGCAGCAACAGAAATACATCATCTGTGAAAATTTCAACTGTCTAGCTATCACGGTTCGTGAGATACAGCCTGGTGACAGACGGACGGACGGACAGCAGAGTCTTAGTAATAGGGTCCCGTTTTACCCTTTGGGTACGGAACCCTAAAAACCTTTGTACGCAGTTAAGAAGCTGTGATTACTCTTCTTAACTTAATTGATACAATTGTGTTATGAAAATTAACTATGTAAATTGTGTTGTATTTATTGTACTTAATACGTACACATATAAGTCTATAGCATACGTTAACACACTTTCATGCATCTAACTTAAATAGAAATGGCTTAACTGTGGTAACATAATGGAATCAATTAACTTTAGACTAATTACAGGTGCTTAGTTAAGCACCTGTAATTACATACATATACTGCATATACATACATATATACATACATATACTGTACATAGTTATGTACACTTTTTTTGCAATTAACTCGTACCTTAAATTTTGAATCGGGCCGTAAGTAAGAAAATTAATTAATTTTGCCAAATTATTCTAAAACGTTTTATCCTTTCCGTTCTTGTAATAAATGAATAGTCATAGTCAGTGAAACGGAAACGTAGGAAGGAGTCGGCATTATATCGCCCTCGTTAAGTTGACGATTGTTGTAAGCGACCGATTTGCTCTCAGATCGCCTACTTATTTAATAGATGGGGCATGTATATGGAATTGCAGTCACCAAGCATTGGCGCTCGCATACGTAATAAGTAGGCATGTAATCGGATTTTTTTTAGTCGCATCCACTTTTTCGAAATCCATAGAAAGTATAAATATTAGTGTCCGACCGAAACATGTTTTTTTGCCGAAACCGAAACCGAAACCGAATGTTCGGCTTTGGCTCTAGTTTCGGCCGAAACCGAAACCGAAACCGAAACTTGTGTAGACTTGTTAAAATCGTTGAAAAAATGTCATAAAACCCCTTTTATACACATATTATGGGGCTGTCAACACCCAATATCCTTGAAATTGATGTTACTTAAGCAGTTTTTAAAGAAAATTACTAGAGTTAGACCAAGATAATTTTGCAATGATGTTGATAACACACGCAGTGCAATTGTTATTTTAAACGTCAAAACTTCTATGAAATTATGACGTATAAATAACATTTGCACTAGTTGCACTGCGTACGCTATCAAAATCATTGCAGAATTTTCTTGGTCTAACTCATTCATTCACCAGTCAAGTTAACTTAACATGTAGAGACAGGGTCAACCAAAAACGCAAGCGCAATTTTTTTTGTTGACAATTGCGATATTGTACCGGGGTACCAATCTTCACCTGGGCCTAAAAGTCCGAAGTGCCCCAGTGAGGCGAACTTTCATGCGAAGTCAAAGCCGTGCTTCAGGCTTCTGGATAAGCAGTTGAGCACAGACTCCAACCAATGTCCATTGTATTAATAAGTGAGACCGCAGGCCGAGCATGGCGCAGCGAGGCCAAAGGCTAAGCTGAAGTAGAGGACACGTGGAACACAAACCAATAGTAAATTGAGGTAAAATCACTCAATCACTCTGAAACAATTAGGGCCAGTTGCACCAACCACAATTAACAGACTGATCAACGTCAAGCAGCAGAGAACTATGAAACTTTCCATACAATAAAATTTAGCGAACCCTAAAACGGTGACAGACGGTTTGGTGCACCGACCCCTAGACAGTGTGCGCGTTATAGATATTGACAATTTGACAGCCTCGTAATATTGCGTCGACCGTCCAGTGTGACGTTTAGCGTCACATGTAGATAGGGATAGATAGGTTAGAAATGCAAGTTTAATTTAGAAAAGGTATTTAATATTAATTAAAATTACAGGAAGTTAGCTAGGGTCGTGAGTCCGTAAAACTGAGCTGACACAGAGATAGAAATATAGAAACAAGTCCTTAAAAGGAGGCACTTTCCTGGAACTCTACATCGTAGGCGGGCCGTTGTAGATGGCTCCGCGGTACAGCGCAGGAGTCCCAGTTGGTCCAGAGTAGACTAGGATGGCTTCCCGCTGTGGTGCAGGATCCTCAGCTCGGAACGGAAACCTTCCGGGATACAGAGCTTGCGCATAGCGCAACCCGGGGTAGTGCAGAATAGAGGGTTTCAGGCAGGGTGCAGGTAATTTCAATCCCAGACTTGATCCCTAGTATTATTGGTCATATTAGAATATGCACACAACAGTGACTGCTACATCCGGCCCACAAGGAAAGAAATATCAGGAAAGTTAACCTTTCAGTATTATTTTAGTGTTCACGGATGAAGCAGTCAGAAAATAACAGATTAGTTAACAGTATAAAAGAATACAACGTAAAATTATTCCTAGTAGTAACTTAAATGAAATATTCACAACACTTACCCGATCCGGGGAAATGTACACAGCCTAATACCAATAAGGCACGATCTAGATAGATTAAGTTAGGTAAATTATATTATTTTAGAGATATTTAGTATCTTATTTGCAAGAAATTGTCGTAAATGTTCATCAATTTTCTTCAAGTCACAGATTCCAGAAAACTATTTAAAAATGTTTTTAATTTTTTTTACAACCGGCCAGCACAAAACGCTTAGCGCAAACGAGGTTTTAAGCAAACCGTTACATACCCCCCTTTTTAGGTTAGGATTTTTGCTAAGAAAATCCGCTGCTAAGTCTCTATTTTACTTAATAGAAATACAAGTTATCAATCAGGCTTCACTCAAAAGATACCTCTTCATACATGCAACACGCAAACAAACAAGCAATAAACACTACAGAAAAGTGTTTTTTGCGTCCATACAGTCTGAGTATTTTACTTAAGCTAGTATAAAATACTCTCATATAACTATTAATAGATGTTAAATTCGTCTAACTCTAAACCTCAGTATCCAAGTTATTCACGCATACTATTCTTTTTCATAAAACTTTGTAGAAGTCTTATATTCTAATATAATAGGCAAACAGCTCATTAACCGGTAGGGATTAATGGCAAATTAATTTTTCCGAACTTTGTAGAAGTTCGTTAACCGGTAGGGGTTAATAAAAAATTAATTTGTACCTAATAATTAGAAAATTTAAAGAACATGATAGCGGTTTAGTTAGTATGAGTTGCATGAGGGTAGTTTTAGAGAATTAGATCATAGACGTAGAGATAGATAGCAATAACGGAAGGAATTAATTTTAACACTTATTATAGTTCGTTATTTTAAAATCATTGACATTATTTAGATCAGTCGCAGACTTTAAGTGAGATTCTAAAATATCCTCAGGAGGTATATTCAATTTTACAATCTGGCTCCGAAGATCTTGTACTAAGCCAGCTGAACCACCCCTTAGAATAACCTCGTATTCTAATTCGGCCTTTTGCAGAGATAGAAACTTAATAGGATAAGCCATGCTCAATTCTGACGAATTAGGTGAGTGTTGTGATTACTCAGGTTTTACACAGGTTTACACAGGTTAGAGAAAACAGTTTTAGTTTCATAGTACGTGGTTTACAAATTTGTTAGGAAAGTAGAAGCTACTTTATAGTAAGACAAAACAAAAATAAACAGATAAATATAACCACGTACCAAGGAACTGCTCAAAACAATCATAAACTAGGTAGATATGACTGTACAGAAACTAGAATGACTAATGATAGTAATGAACCTATATATACATGAACATCAGTGAAAACTAAAAATAAAATGCTAAGGACCTGTTTCGGTAGTGCTCAGCTCAGTTAAACCTAGTACGGGCGCCAATGTGACGTTTGTAGTCCCGGTTTATCATTGAAAGCTTTAGACTATTGCACGTTGGGCGCCAATGTGACGTTTAGCGTCACATGTATATAGAGTTAGGTAGGTTAGAAATGAAAGTTTAATTTAGAAAAGGTATTTAATATTAATTATAATTACAAGGGTCGTGAGTCCGTAAAACTGAGCTGACACAGAGATAGAAATATAGAAACAAGTCCTTAAAAGGAGGCACTTTCCTGGAACTCTACATCGTAGGCGGGCCGTTGTAGATGGCTCCGCGGTACAGCGCAGGAGTCCCAGTTGGTCCAGAGTAGACTAGGATGGCTTCCCGCTGTGGTTCAGGATCCTCAGCTCGGAACGGAAACCTTCCGGGATACAGAGCTTGCGCATAGCGCAACCCGGGGTAGTGCAGAATAGAGGGTTTCAGGCAGGGTGCAGGTAATTTCAATCCCAGACTTGATCCCTAGTATTATTGGTCATATTAGAATATGCACACAACAGTGACTGCTACATCCGGCCCACAAGGAAAGAAATATCAGGAAAGTTAACCTTTCAGTATTATTTTAGTGTTCACGGATGAAGCAGTCAGAAAATAACAGATTAGTTAACAGTATAAAAGAATACAACGTAAAATTATTCCTAGTAGTAACTTAAATGAAATATTCACAACACTTACCCGATCCGGGGAAATGTACACAGCCTAATACCAATAAGGCACGATCTAGATAGATTAAGTTAGGTAAATTATATTATTTTAGAGATATTTAGTATCTTATTTGCAAGAAATTGTCGTAAATGTTCATCAATTTTCTTCAAGTCACAGATTCCAGAAAACTATTTAAAAATGTTTTTAATTTTTTTTACAACCGGCCAGCACAAAACGCTTAGCGCAAACGAGGTTTTAAGCAAACCGTTACACCAGTGCCCCTCATTAGTGGATTTGTGTTTTATAATATACCAATTAATTTCTATACCTATACATGAATCAGTATAATATGTAGGTATTAATATTGTTATCCTTCTTATTCCCCAACTTTTGGTCATATTCCGAAGTGCCATTTCGTAAGTTTCGGCCCGGCCGAAAGGTTCGGCCGTTTTTTGGCCGAAACCGAAACTACAGCCGAAACATGATTTTTTGGCCGAAACTGGCCGAAACCGAAACCGAAACCGAACCTTCGGTCGGACACTAATAAATATTAACGGGTCACAAAATACAATAAAGATGCAATTAACAGGCTAATTGGAACGTGCACTGACATCAGAATAATATTAGGCTTCTCGGGGCAGAGGTCTACGGTTGGAGCCGGTTTAGGTTTATTTGACGTTCATAAACGCATTGTAATATGCCTACTTGAATAAACGATTTTTTATCTTTATCTTTATTTTAGTCATGTTAATAAAATTAGCTATCGTGCATTTCGCTCGTACTTGTCCGTACTTATATTGGCACGGACGAGACGCACAATAACTAAACAATTAATGATAAAACGAACTTACCATAAGTATAGTTCTAGCAAAATGATCCGAGTTGCTTCGCCGCATAGATTAGAAATAAACACAATGTACTTAGTTCCGAGTTCCCCAATCCGCATTGGGCTAGCGTGGCGTGGGGACTATAGCCCAAGCCCTCTCGCACATGAGAGGAGGCCTGTGCTCAGCAGTGGGACGTAAATAGGCTGAAATGATGATGATGATGATGATGATGACTTAGTTAATTTTCAGTGCTACGCCTACGCCTGTAGACACGTTCTATAAGAAACAGCTTTTTTTCCAGCTATAAATTTTATAAATATACGGGCTTCTTTGTATGATCGCGAGTCTTCGTAAATGCTTAAATGCGGAGTCTATTTAAGTTGGTCTACGGAGTCGCTTGAGCTTTGTTTTAAGAGAGCCGCGCGAGCCATTTGTCAAAAGATTTAACTAAACGCTTATACATTATCTTTACATAAAATGGTATTCTGACGTAACGAGAGCCGTTAACTGAATAAGGCTGTCTGTCAGCGGAACGTTTACTTTTGAATTTTGAGCTGGCTGCGGGTAGTTGTTAAATTTCGTAAAGCTTTTAAGTATACAAATTTAGCCCGGACGTACCAGAATGTATAAATTTTACACTATATGCTGATTAAAGATAAGATAAAGATAAAAAATTGTTTATTCAAGTAGGCATATTACAATGCGCTTATGAACGTCAAATAAACCTTTACCGGCTCCAACCGTACACCTCTGCCCCGAGAAGATTTAAATCCCCCCTCAATTGGAGGAGGGTATCCCAATATGGGACCGGCAACAAACTCGGCGGGACACATCTTTTCAAAACATTATTACATCTTATAATTAACATGCATTTACGAGTAATTAAGAAAAATACAATTTAAATTACTATAGAATTCATGCAATTATACTCAGTGAGTACATAACTTTATACAAATACGTAGCTCTATTATTATTCTCCTTCGTCTCTTCAAAGTAAATATCACCATGCTACGTGCAGTCGGTATCGTCATTCATTTTACTATGGAAATTTTCAATTAGACCGACGCCAAGCGTGGCTCACTCCGCGATTTCGTCGCTTTGCTACAGGTAGCTAAAAGTACATCCGTTCGACCCCAATTTTGGGGTTTGCCATAAGCCGCGCGTGGCGCTGTCGCTACCTAGCGGCCATATCTGTGCTGATCGTGACAGACGCGTTTTGTTAGAGAGTGAGTCTTCTGTACCTAGTACTATTATTTAATCTGTGCCGACGCGTTTAGGCCGCTGCAGCAGTGTCGGAGCAGTAGTGCAGCAGCGGTCGGAAATACGTTAAAATCACCATGCTACGGGCAGTCCGTATCGTCATTCATTTTACTATGGAAATTGACAATATCACCGACGCCGGCCGCTGCAGTATAGTGTCGGAGCAGTAGTGCAGCTGCGGTCAGAAATGGAATGTTACCTTTACTGGTAAGTGTTGTAGCTATTGTAAGTCAATTGTAAAATATTTAATAGTTATAGGTACTTTATCCTACATACCATATTTAATTATATTTATAATATAATCATGGATAAATATCTACAGGGTGATTCATGAGACGTGAGCAGGACTAATCCTGCACACTCAGTAACTGATAATTGATCGATCACCGTCGTATTTAGGTGAAACAACCACACTTTTTCCTATTTTTTAACTTTTTGGCGAGGGCAAATTTAATTCTATACAATCATGGTCACCCTGCAAGACCTAATTAATAAACATAAAACCTCTTTAACAGTAATGACAGCATTATGATTACGAAGAAAATAAAATGTCAAACTTGAGTGAGATACGAGTTTTCAAAAGTAACCAGTCCGTGATGACATTCAATTTGACACAGAATATCGGTAGTTAAGTATTCTAATTGTAGGGTGACCATGCATGTCGTAAATAAATTAATAACTTTTTTTTTCAACACGACTAGAAAATTAACTTTAACCTCACTAATACTGATACGAAACAGTTGCTTATAATTTACGAAATGCGCAGTGTTAGTCCTGCTCACGTCTCCTGAATCACCCTGTATAAGTGATTGGGCGGAACAATACGAAAAGTAGGTAAGTAAGTATACTTTTGTTTATTGTCGATCCATAAATAAATTGCCGATTCTCATAGATTTGCAGATAATACAAGGCCATTATAATGTGCTCATATATTTCACAGCTTTTTGGATGAGACATAGCAAACAAACATTAGCGTGTATTATCTTTCCCAAGAATTGTTATCTTGCCCTACGTCTGATTTACCGCCCGCCTAAAATAATAGAGCAGCGAGCTCCGTGAGCCAAAACTAATGCCTTGGCCAAATCTAGAATTATATTATTTGAAGGCTTTGCCAGCCAGGTATTTTTTGTGTCAATGCTTCAATTGTAATATAAAATTATACTATAACATATTTAGAAATATATTTTTACTGATTTCATGATGGTACATACAGCCGGCGTATTATGGATAGCTTTAACCATCTTTATCCACGTAATAAAATACCTGTCACTTTCTAACACCGTTGGATACAAAGTGACGGACACCGTTTTATCACGCTGTCACGTAAACAAGAACGACCATCATATCCTTACAGGTCTTATAACAGGACATCTTATATTTGTCCATGATATAGATTAGTTGTACCCACGGATGTATTGGATATACCTATTATTATTTATCCCTGATCCCTTCCGCTAAAGCTCGGATAAATAGCCTTCCTGTTTGAAATAAAAAGTGTATGCCTCCACAAACCACGGAAACGGTGTCACTCAACCGCCACTTGACCGTCGTTCCAGCTAACTAATTCCAGCGTATCCCCCCTAAGCCCCCATTACCGACGCGATGCAAAGCTGAAGGAAAAACTGCTCGTATATGCAAAAAGTCTTTATGCATTTTAAGGGCGGCGCTCAACCCTATGCTTATAAAACCGCAGAACGCGATGGAGGAATTGAAAATAGAGCCCTTGTTATTTCGAGTACATGTGGAGTGGAATACAAAGGGGAACATTGTCTCTGCAGCCTCGTTATGCAGCGCTTCAGACATTCTGATAACAAACCGCGGTTAAGCGCACTCACGGAATAAATGTATTTCCCTATCCCCGTAGGCTACGGGGAATTAACCGCGTCAATTTTTAACTACTGCATTAGCTCCTCGTTAAGTTTAGGTAGTTTAGTTTGACTACCTAGTTGGATCATAAAAATAAGTACCTATTTAAACAATGATAAGGTAAACGTACTGGTGCTCGACGCGGTCCCAGTACAACATGTCATCTTGAAAATTAAGTCATTGTCAATAGAGGTGAGAGCAAGGTGTCATCTATTGGGCATTAGCATGTCGAGCACTAGTACGTATAGTTATATAGCCTTTTAGTTAGTTTACGGAAATAGGATTAAACCTACTTACAAACACCTACAAAGTACCCTTTATGGCTTTATCTCTCCTAGTATTGAAGCCAAAACGATACATTATTTGTTAACTTGAAATGTTAAAATCCGCCAAACCACCCCATTTTGTTGTTAAAACAAAGAAGTGAATTGTAAGAAGGCGATAACATTAGATATATCCCTCACTGAGTCTTACATGTTTTAATTTTGACAATTTGCGTTTGATCACGACCGTTGTCTGCCTGTAATCAAATCTTGCAAGTTAAATTTGATCCACTTCCCGGTTTCCGATTGAGCTGAAATTTTGCATGCATGTATAAATCGGATGACAATGCAATATTATGGTACAATCGAGCTGATCTGATGATGGAGACAGGAGGTGGCCACAGGAACTCTGTGATGAAACAACGCAACCTAATTGTGTTAGGGGTTTTTAGAACCAATTGTCTCGATGAGTATTAGTTGTCTGTCGTAAGAAAAGTACAGTCAGCGATAAAAGCTTGTACCAAAAAGGAATTTTTTGCCAAAAACTTATTTTAGATACAAGAAGAAAAGTTGTGCACTGGCATTATTTTGTACTGACATATGAATATACAAGTTACGTAATGATGCACTCGACTCGACCTCCCACAATTTACCACCTTTTCATTTTATATTTTCAGCTCATTACTTATTTGGTAGCGTTCTGCTGAAATTATTTATTTACACATTTCCGTGATACCTGAATTTATTTACCAATGATTGAATTCGTTCCGTTTTTACTGCCTATTAAATCCCAATTTAGTAGCGACGCGCAAAAAGACCTGATTTTCACACAAAAGATCGACTTGAAATGAATGGACAGCGCTTTGACCAATGACCTTATTCAATAAAGGGACAGGACAAAAAGTTCGTATTAAAAATGGCATCTCCAGGCGATGGAATTACTAGGAATCAATTTATAACGTGAATTCGGCAGTTGTGTCCATCGAGCCGTGCGACCGAAGCTCAAGTAGGGGGCAATTCGTCAATGTCTGAAGTAAAGCCTCTTAAACGCGTTTCTAAAACACGACGAGGCCGAGCCCGAGGCCGCATCGCGCCGCTGTCCACTCCGCTGCTTCCTACAATCGATAAGACACACCCATTACTTATATGGATACATCACTCTTGCCTCCGTACTAGACAAAATTAATCTTCTTTTTCTGTTGGAAACCGCTACAATTGTGTTAAAGAGTTCGCATTTTAAAACACATTTGTTAAGTATATCTGCGGAAAAATACAGTCCGTGTAACAAAGGTATGTGCAAGAAATGAGCAAATAAATCAATTACACACCGCCATGGCGCGCCACGGGAAATAATTGGATTTGTACTCAAGCGCCCTGGGGGCCGATCGCTAGTTTATTGTCTAACATTCTTCACGTTACAAGGAAAAGCTTGTAAATCTTTAGAAAGAAAACTTATTTTAGGAATAACGGCTTTGACAAAAAAGGACTTCCGGTTTCTTCGAGTGCTTCCTGTAATAAAATAATTACATTTGTTATGGATACTAAGATACAAGGACATTATAGCGTATGCTGATCCTTAAAATATCGTAGATAGCAAAAATGTATCTACATAGGAATTACCTTAATTTTCCTGACATTACTCATTACTAGAAAAGTGGAACAAATTTGCAAAAAATAATACCTAAGGTAAGATGGGGTAAGAACTATCACTTGTATGGAATCCTCATACTGTTTGTATTACCCCGAGCAAACTAAACTATGTTAGTATTACCCCACCTTGCCTGATGTAACTTTCATAGTTAGGTACTTTAACATTAGGTAGTTGATTAAGTATTAACATGATTTAACCTCTTTTAATGAGTATATTAAAATCTTATTAAAATTCATTGACTACGAATTTCAATTACAAATGTCTATCAAAACCATAAGATAGACCTTTCTGGAACAGATATCGTTTTGTAAAGCACTCCTGATTCAAGTAATCGAATGCGTACCTCGCTCACACCTATTATATCCAGATGTCACAGTTGTCACTCGCAAACAATTTGGTTTTGGATCCAAAACCAAATTGTTTTGGATCCAAAACCAAATTGTTTCATCAGTAATCAAGAGAGTCATTTAATTAAAACTTGAACAAGTAACTCATAAAACTAAGCCCGAAATCTTTGTCGTCGCCCGCCCGCTGAAATTACTCTGAAACTTGCCTCAAACTTATACTTACTCTCGTTAACTAACAAGTGTAGAAGTTTTAACTACACTTTACGCGATTATACGCGGCCTGCTCTGTTATACACCGATTTACAATGGATCTACACAAACAGTCTAAACATGTTGGTTACGTAGAAGAGCGCTTGAGACGAGAAAGCGGCCAAAATTTCAGGTACGACAGAAGTTTCACGTACGCTTATGGAACACACAAAGGGTCAAACAAGGATATATAGTGGTATATTAATAGCCCTTAACCTCAAGCTTGTACATTCTAGATTTTACACACACTTAAAACGAACAGTTGCATTTGCGTTTTATATCAGGATTGCTTTTAAATAAATTAAACGTTTTCCAGATTTAGACGCAATTTTCACGCTGGCCAAAAACATGGTAGAACTGCGAATGCGGGCGATAAAATTGGATTTTTTTAAATCCAGCTGCGAACTGTTATCCGGTACATTAACACAGCTACATAACGCAAACAGTTTCCGTGTAACTGAAAATTGCGGACGCAGGCGGTTAAACTGACTGTGAAAATAATGGCCCCTAACTAATGTTGCTTCTTAAATTGACTGCCACTTAGCGCCTAGAGATGAAAGAATTATTATGGTTAAAAAAATATTGATAATATTAAAAGAATCTTGATTCATTTATTTTATGCTTCAAATAAAAAACCCAAGGCTTAATTTTTAGATAAAATATGGATGAATTAAGTATTCTGAACAAGGAAAACTTTCCCTATCTAATTGTGTTATGTTTTTGTAATAAAAGCTTTCTTTTCTATGTCAGTTTTACACTTACTTAATTGTTTACTTATGTTTACTAATATTGTCTAAGTAATTTTGCCAGTACAGTGGAGTTTTATATAACAACGGTACCTACAAACGCGTCCACATCTATCCTATAACCTTGTCGGGAAAAAAATAGAGATCCTTATCCGAATTTAATACAATCGTAAATTTAAAACCAGCTTAGTTAACTAATATAAAACAAACATGAAACAATTAAGCCTACACGCCATCCCAAGCTTCACATGCACCTAATTTCATTCCATTTCCTACCTACTCTCACATTCAGGTTGTAACGTATGCGTCATTATGACGGTCGGCTCATTCAACGAACTATTTCCTCACTGAAAATGCCCCGGAAATTAAAACCAGAGAAAAGTCGCACTGGACACTTAACTTTCGGAGAGGGTTTTAAATTAAATACGTTTCTACTTTGTTTACAAACTACTAGCTGCCACTAAGGTTATAAAATATATGGAAATAAGTAATAGTTTATTTAACATGAAGGATTTAAATAAATGTATTTAACATTGATTGCAACTAACAGAACAATACTAACAATACTAAGAGAACAATATTTATTTTATTTGTAATTAATTGTGAATTCTTGAAAAGGTTTCCTACGATATCTATCGGCTCGATTCGGAAAATGAATTAGATTTCTACTAGACTTCAACAAGTTACGATATGGATAATTAAATAAATTTAAAGATATAAGAAAGAGATTAATTTGTAAGATATATATGTCAAATTTGACGTTTCCGCGATTCTGGAGGTCCTCTTGAACGATTTCGACAAGTTATGACTTAGATATCCAAGTCACATCTAGTCGATATCTAATGTAGATCTAGTTGATCTCTAAATCGTCTCTAGATCTTGTGATTATCTCGAAATCCGAATAGGCCTGTATGTTTGATAATCTGAATGTCACAAAACGATATTTTGTTGATAAAGTGAATTAATATGTAATTTGCTTAAGGGAGCAGCAGTAAATCACCTGGCCCTTATGTATTGCTATTAATAGCCCAGATATAGTTCCATTTTATTAATTAGTAGCAATTAGGATATTGTTACAACGCTCGTAAATGACAGAGTTATATCTACCTATTGACGATAATACTCTATAGCTACACCAATGAAATTGGATGTCTAAATAATTTTTTGGCAAAAATTTCATTTTTGGTACAAGCTTTTATCGCCGACTGTACTTTTTTTTCCACAGGCAAGTAATACTCATCGAGACAATTTTAGAAACCCCAAACACTATTGGGTTTCGTATTTTTATCAGAGAGTTCCTATGGCCACCTCCGGTCTCCATCATCAGATCAGCTCGATGACACCATAATATTGCATTGTCACCCGACTTACGTATGTATGCAAAATTTCAGCTCAATCGGAAACCGGGAAGTGGATCAAATTTAACTTGCATGATTTGATTACAGACAGACAGACAGACAACGGTCAGGTGAAACTAAATAGAAGCTTGTAAAATAATATCGCTACGGTAAATATCGGCATATACTCTGATATCGTTCGAACCTCATAAAGTTTTGTATAAATGCCCGTATTTGCTCTTATTCGGACAAAAATATGTGTGCAATATATTTTCTCGGTACAGGAATTAAATCTGTCACAAGTGCGCCGGCCGGATATGCCCACGATAAATGTGGGTTATGTACATACAATCGCTTTCGAAATATTGTTGAAGTTGAACATCTGAAATTTATGAGATTCTATCCCAGAAAAGTTAATGCCAGTACTCTTTGAATTCGATTGTATACCTATATAGATAACTATTATATGTATACATATTTTAAGTCTATATTTGTTATTTTTTCATAGATATAGGTATTTTAATTTTCAAGTTTGCCATTGACAATATCAAAGTAATAGTTCCTTACTCGTATTTCACATATCTCAGGTCTAATCCTAAAATTTGTGAAAATGATATTTTAATTTTATAGTAAGTGTACGAGTAAAATTGTACGTTTATATAAAACTGCTACACAATTTTACAAAGGCAAACATCATGTATGAAGGGCGATAAACCAGTATTTTTTTATTTAGAAAGAACTCGTTAGCTAACAGCATAGGTACCTAATAGTATTTAATTGCAAAAATCAACCAAGTCGTCAACAAGAGGTAATAAATGATATTATGTCAACTTTATCCTTTTATTAACAAAAAAGTGTAAGTACTTAGTTACTTTCGCATCAACCTAATTACCATAAGACCAAGACCGGGTTAACTAGCTGACTCTGAGAACTCCTTATCAGCCGGGAACAGTTAAATAAAAACAAAACGAGCTAACAGGCTAATCACGTTATCACTCTGGTACAGTGACGTCATTAAGACTGAACTTAGTACTTCACTCAGTTGGCATCAAAGAAGCAGACATCACAGAACTGTGCGGAGACTACGGAATACCCGAATAACGAAAAGTGAGTTGAGAGATTAGTCTATTTTGTGCGATATTGTTGATATTCTGTTACATATGTACATTCGCAAACATTGGTTATTCTATTTTTAAATTTGACGTAAACAAGTCTGTTTGTTTACGAATGTTACAATTTAAATAAGTTAATTTCTGTAAGTGTATACTATACAAGGTGTTTGGTGCATCGTTTGCCAAATTAAAACGGCAGATAGGTAGAGTCATTTGTTATCTTCTCAGGCCTATTTTTTTATTTAGCGCAAATTTTTTTTTTCACTTCTATGTCAGTTTTTCGTATATTTCAAATTTTTACTTGCGTAATAGTAAAACAAACTATGGCCATTTTTGTTTTTCTAGGCATGAGAAGATAGCAAATGACTCAACCTATCTGCCGTTTTAATTTGGCAAACGATGTACCAAACACCCTGTATTTTACTGCTCTGAAAATATACGCTACAATTATTTTAGTTAGGTAGTCGTGCTTTGTTTAAACTACAAGCGAATAGGTATCTACATAAGTACTGTAATGGATCAGTTAGTTGCAAACTTTGCTCAAGCAGTTTCTAGCTTAATCACTTTACAGTCAGCATCTATAGTAGCGGTTGAAACTACATGCCAAAGCATCTGAAAGGATATACATATGTATATCTCTACATTAAGCGCTGAAAAGTATTTGCCACAGTCTGATTGTTGTACATGTAGAGATATCTTTTTGTTGACATGATATCGTATGACTTGTGATGTAACTTTTAACGCCTAGTCCGATACGCTAGATACTTTTAATGATAACTGTACCTAGTGTATAGTATAGTGAACATAACTTTTAGCAATATTTAATCCCAGGAAAAGTACCTTTCACTAAGCAAGTTGTTAAATATCAATCGTTTGTTCTCCATTTACTAGCAGATCATGATAGGCTTCTGAGATGGATAATTATATAACCTATAATTTTCCTTTGATCCAATATTCAAAAGTGTGTTTATGTTAGACGGATGAATGTTATATTTACCCTAGTTTAGTAAAAGGCGTGGTAAAGGAAATTACAAGGCAGATGTATTTGCGCTGTAGTCCCGGCGGAGACTCTGTCGTCTTCCCTACCTATCCTACGGGAGGGCATCGACAGTCAGTACAGTCACTCTGGGAATTGAATCAATTTGTCGAAGAAACTCCACGCTTTTCGATCTCCGTCACACTTAGCAATAGGTATATGCCTCAGAGTCGGCTATTCCTGATCGAAAGTGCTGAATAACACGAAGTGGAATAGTTTGCGATCACGAGTTTTCCTTTCCTTGTCAAATTGTTTTTATAGTATAATTTGTCTCTATTACGCTTTAAATTAATTTGAATATAAACTCGATCTATAAGTCCCTCCTACAAACCTCCCAAACTGTACTATTACGATGTACTTGAATTAAATATAATGCTCGTATTACAACAACGCTATATGCAACATTTAATTACTTTTTTTATTAAAATAAATAACAACGTAAATTTTAAAAAAAATATTTTTAACATTAACTATGCCATTTAGTTTCCTTCAACGTACGAACCCATACCCCGAAGTTAACGGAATTCAATAAAAACACGGTGTATTGTGATGACTACTATGACTAGGCAAAAATGTTTATCTAAGCCTTCTCTTTGTGTGTTTGTATCAATAAAGTTCATATTTTTTGCTAACTATGCTCAGCGTAGGTAATACCTATCTTTTATTTTGTATCGTAAATTCGTATATTCGTTTTGAAGACTACGTACGGTCTATTAACTACTCGTCATCAAGATGTACATATCTTATTCCCACCTAAGATATCCATAGTATTTTTAAAAAGTAATGTAGGGTAGGGATATAGAAATGGATGAATATTAACAAATTAAAACGATGCATTATGAAATCCCAGTCCGACATAGGTACTCATTGGTGTTTAATAACATTGCTACACGTTTATCAATATTCATTATCATCTGACCCTGTTATCAGTGACCTCGTCACCCATGCCGTAATATCACATATATTACCTAATTGGAAAATAAAAGCCCATATAAAAAGCATAAAAGCTGTTAAACCGCGATCCAACTTCATGGAACTGCAGCAAGTGGCACAAATATGGGGCTGGCACGCCGCTCGCGCCCTGGGCGAGCGAGGTTCCCTTGCCAAATGTGCCATCCGATAACGCCAGAACATTGTAGCAAATTTACAACCACCCTATTAGCACTAAATCTAAACATTAACCCGATTCCGGTAACCAAACTTCACGGTTACTTGCCCGAAATATCGGTCACAGAAAACAGATATTTTAAGTCAACACTTCGCCCGCTCTTGGCGAGCGCTCTTGGATTATAAACATCTAAATGCAAGATAAAATGCGATGCTTACTGCTTTTAAAAGTACAGATTTAAAAATGGTAACCGCCTGCATGTTAGTGTGCTGATTTTGTTCTTTTCATTTAGAATACTTCAATGTGACGAAGGGTGTTTAGCTTAACCCTTTACCAGGCTAAGGCCCACTTGCACCATTCCACTAACCCGGGGTTAACCGGTTAAATCTGGAGTTTCCATGGTTACCCATACGATTTGACACTAGGTTAACGGTTTAACCGCTTAACCCTGGGTAAGTGGAATGGTGCAAGTGGGCCTAAGGGATATATATTTCCCACATACGGCACTTTAAACATGTGTTCTATTTTCGATGAGTAAGACTGACATTCGATTGTCATTTTTAAAATGTCAGCCTGGTAAAGGGTTAACATATATTATATTCTGTTATGTGCATAATTGCACATTGGTCGACAGTGACGTGAAAAATAGAATAAATGCGGGATGAATGAAATGGCGATAGGTCTCTGAAATAACTTGCGATCCACGAATGCCTCTTAAACTTAAGGGGAAAATCTACTGAACGATCGTGAGACCTGTAGTAATGTATGGATCAGAATGCTAGGCGACGAAAGTGGCGGATGAAAGAAGAGACCTAAATAAATTGTGTGTGTGTGGGATGGATTGTGTGATCGAAGATATGAGAAAGAAAGGAGTGAGTGCTGAGGCGACGAAAGACAGAGGAAAATAGAAGAGAAAAACATGTTGTGCCGACCCCACATAACGTAGGATAAGGGCAGGGAGAAAAAGATGTGCATTTTATTTTTATTTTATTGGTTTACCAGTAACTGTTACACTGACGCATAAATAAAGTTTATTAAATGCTTAATAACTAAGAGCTTAGTGTACAATAAAATTGAGGTAAACACTGCATGCAAATTAAAATGTATTACCAAGCGAAATATAAGTATCCATTTTATTTGGCACGCCATGCACTCGA